>NW_021836141.1:117500-125000 GCF_006345805.1 Octopus sinensis
CTCTCTCTCTCTCTCTCTGTCACTCCTTTGTATTCCCTCTTTTACGGTACGTCGCCAATCTCCACGGTTGCCGGCAACTGCCTCCCAACCGCTGATATTGATGTTGCAGGCCTTCATGTTCCTTTTGCAAACATCCTTGTATAGTAAGAACGGTCTACCCACAGACCTAGTACCCCTAGCAAGCTCCCCGTAGAGTATGTCCTTGGGGATTCTGCCATCTTTCATACGGCTAACATGCCCAAGTCATCTCATACGTCTTTCTGTGAGGAGTGCAAACATGCTTGGTATTCCTGCTTGCCTGAGGACATCTTTGTTGGGGATATGATTCTGCCATTTGATGCGGAGGATTTTCCGGAGGCAGCGCAGGTGAAAGATGTTTAGGCGACGCTCTTGGCGTGTGTATAGCATCCAAGTATACATATATACATACATATATATATCTATTATCTATCTATCTCTCTCTCTATATATATATATAATAATAAATATTAGGGATTAAATCCAAATTTACAGGGAAAAATCAGATTTAGGATTGAATCCAATTTTATAGTAAAATATTATATAATATTAATTAGAGACAAAACCACTATTATGCAAATCAAACAAAGAAAGACTTAATCCAATACATAAAAAATTTTATATAAATTAAATAAAATTAAGTTATCCACTACAATTGTTTCTTGTCACTTCTAAGGACATTCATCAGGTGGTTTTCAGACCTTCTATTCAATTTTAAATTAATAGAAGGTCTGAAAACCACCTGATGAATCTACTTAGAAGTGACAAGAAACAATTGTAGTGGATAACTTAATTTTATTTAATTTATATAAAAATTTTTATGTATTGGATTAAGTCTTTCTTTGTTTGATTTGCATAATAGTGGTTTTGTCTCTAATTAATATTATATATATATATATTCTGTAAATAATAATAATAGTATTTTATAAGATTTAAGCTTATAAAATACTATTATTAGTATTTACAGAATTGTAAAAGTCGACACTGCTTAACAAAACCATCTCAGTGAAAGCATACACACACACAAACTGCGCTTCAAATTATTAACATTTTTTATTTTAATTAACAACCACTTGTTGGAATTCAACGAAATTGGATCTTTTCCTTTTGAACGGCATATGTCAACACAATTTCTAGTTAACTAAACACTTTTAAACTTCGTATACTGGTAGAATGTGTTTATAAAACATCATTTTTTCTTGGCTTTATTGAGAAAATTCTATACTTTGTAAGATATTTCCACTTTAAAATCGAGCATTTCGGCAATTTTAACCAATCGCTGAAGTCCATTTGGGGTTCAAACATTCCGTGCTGTATGAATATGTCCCTCCTTTAAGAAACAGATTGGGTTTTTTTACATTTGCGAAGAAAAAAAGATACCCTTTCCCCACCCTAACCCTAAAACAGATTGAAATGCAATAGTTCGATACTAGGGTCATAATTATGGGTGACAATTTCATACGACACCGCTACGGAAAATGGGATTTTTTTCTAGCGGTGTCTAATGAAAATGTCACCCATAATTATAACCCTAGTATCGATCTATTGCATTTCAATCTGTTTTAGGGTTAGGGTTAGTTAGAGTTAGGGGTGGGGTTAGGGTTAGGGTTAGGGGTGGAGGAAGGGTATCTTTTTTTCTTCGCAAATGTAAATAAACCCAATCTGTTTCTTAAAGGAGGGACATATTCATACAGCACGGGATGTTTGAACCCCAAATGGACTCCAGCGATTGGTTAAAATTGCCGAAATGCTCGATTTTAAAGTGGAAATATCTTACAAAGTATAGAATGTTCTCAATAAAGCCAAGAAAAAAATGATGTTTTATAAACACATTCTACCAGTATACGAAGTTTAAAAGTGTTTAGTTAACTAGAAATTGTGTTGACATATGCCGTTCAAAAGGAAAAGATCCACGAAATTTCCACAGAATGATTGCAATAATTGTATGCGCGTGGTGTGTAAAAACGTGAGCTTTTGCGCAAGTGTAAACAAACCGCGGCCATTTGCATGATTTCCAAGAACTTTCAGTGTTCCAAATTATTAACGAGTGGTCGATAATCGTGTAATTGTGGGTCGTAAATGTGACCTAACTGCCTCAGAGAAATCCGTTATTACTTCTGAACTTGCAAAAGGTAAATCAACATTAGAAATATCTAAAATAATTTGAAGATATCGCCAAACTATGAAGACATTTGTTACAGCTCCTACGAAGATACGCAAGAGATCCGACAAGGGTCAGTCGAGGGCTGTTTCTCAACGTTCTCTGTCACGAATTTAGCGTGAAGCTATAAAGAAGCCAGGTCTTATAAGTGGAGAACTTTTCAAGCGCATTGGCGAAACAGCTGTGTCCAGAACTACTCGATGTCGTCTCCTGAAAAAAGGTCGATAAAAGGCCTCCCTTTATACAAACTACACATATAAAATCGTCTGAAATGGGCAGAAGATAACATGAAGGTCAACTTTCCAAAAGTTTTATTTATGAACGAAACTCATGCGACTCTTGATGGACCTGATAGTTGGAGCATGGACGATATCATTATCAACGCTTGAGACGCCAACGAGGAGCGGGTCGCAACATGATTTGGGCAGGTATTATTGAAGGCATTATGGCTGATCCTTGGAGAGAAAAGAGAGAGAAGAAGGAGGGAAAGTAATAAAATAATAAAAAAATGATAAAATATTTTTATTATTTTATTACTCTTCTTCTCTCTCTTTTTTCTCTTCTCTTTATTCTCTTATCTTTTTTCTCTTTCTTTATTCCTCTCTTCCTGTTTTCGATTTGGCCCAACTAATACACTCCCTTAGGTCACTTTAAATAAAAAAACCTTTGACTCTACCACACTGTTTATAAATACTGTACTTGGAATGACCAAGTTTAAATACTGCTGGATCTCACTCATAAGGTATTGGTATCTTACATTGTGTATAAACTCTATATTTGGAAGGACCCATTTTAAATTCTGTTGGATTTTACTCATAAGGTATTGGAATCTTACATATATACCATTCTGCCTAAAAGACGGATCTACAACTTCAATATCCCTACATATCTTACATCTATTTTCTTTCCTCCACCTCACTCCCTCTTTTGTATCCTATCTAAACTACTATTACTTAACCATTCTCACACCGTCTCCGATTAACGGATATAATTAATAAATATCCTGGAAACAGCTGTAAGACCTCCTATCTATAAATGTTCTAATATCTACACAGCCTTGGTTTTTTTTATCTCATTACCAAAAAATTCTTATATACACACGCTGACATATGACCAACGTTGAACCCCTTATTCGCAAAATTACCGAACCTGGAACTTCACTATGATCTGTCTATAGCACTTATTCCGCATTACCTAACACCTTTGGGTCTCAATGATACCATTACCTCCCATATATATATATATATATATATATGTGTGTGTGTGTGTGTGGGTGTGTGTGTGTATGGTGAAGGCGCATGGCTCAGTGGTTAGAGCGTCGAGCTTACGATCGTGAGGTTGTGAGTTCGAATCCCGGACCGGGCTGCGTGTTGTATTCTTGAGCAAGGCACTTTATTTCACGTTGCTCCAGTTCACTCAGCTGTAGAAATGAGTTGCGACGTCACTGGTGCCAAGCTGTATCGACCTATGTCTTTCCCTTGGATAACACTAGTGGCGTGGAGAGGGGAGGCTGGTATGCATGGGCGACTGCTGGTCTTCCATAAACAACCTTGCCCGGACTTGTGTCTAGGAGAGTAACTTTCTAGGTGCAATGCCATGGTCATTCATGACCGAAGGGGGTCTTTTTTTTGTTGTGTGTGTATATACAGAGAGAAATGAATTTTAAAATTTCAAAATATCACTACACGCGTTTCAATAGTATAGTTTATTCCCAAATACAAAGTCCTGTACATAACATATTAGATAACATTACATAACCTCGCAGTGTCCAGAATCAGCAAACTTCTATGTAACTCTGTATGGACCGCTGTGTTCTGATCCGTTGAATCCTTGTAATCCTTCATTTCGAAGTAATCTGTTTAGCTACATTCACGGAGATGCTACTAAGTGACTTTTGCCAATATCTATTTTATCTCCTCTGCATAACTATAACTGTTTGTCTATACAGATATGTACACACACACACACACACATACATACAGAGCCGGCTCAAGATACTGGCAACTCGAGCAGTCGCTCGGGGCGCCATGTGCTAGGGGGCACCAAAGAGGGCGTGACAAAGACAAGAAAATTTCCACGACCGTCAGCCTTGTACACGCTGAAGTTCAGCTTGCTCGGGGCGCCAGCAACCCTAGGGCCGACCCTGTATATATAAAAGACTTTCTCACTTTCCCGAGCATCAAAATAATACACCTGTCTTCTTCTTTTGCTTTTTTGTAAACTTCAACTATATGTGTGCAAGTACGTAATATATGTGTATATATGTATGTGCGTAAGAGTGCGTACGTATATATTAGTCTACGTGTACATATATATATATACACATACATACATATATATGTGTGTGTATATATATATATATATATATATTATATATATATATATATATATATATACACTTACATATATATGTATGTATGTGTATGTATAATTACAAATAGGTATACACGTATAAATATGTGTATGTGTACTTCTGTAAATGAAATAAACACGTGTATCTTTAGTATATTACAGAAGCTTTATCTCATTTAAGATGTATTTATTAAGTCCTTTATGCGAAAGCTGTTTGCTGCGATCTCAGAACACAAGTATATAATCCATATCCAAGATGGAATCACATTTCTCCCCGAGGATAAACCTTAAAATGACAAGATATCTTCTTTAATGGAAATTTAATATTCGTTTATGCTAATAACCTCCCATGGCTTTTGGGTTAGAAGTAAAAAACAGGCCCATCAAAAAATGTGTACTTTCACAGATTTAGTTGCATTTAATCTGATCAGACTTCTATTGCTATAACTAATATGTGACAGCAAATACCATAGTTTTGAATAGAACACTATTCACATCTTATCAGATTTATCTAGTTACGTGAATATAATTTTCTACCAAGTTTAAATTTCAAACTTTCTCTGATGAGGTGTGTGATTGCAACGGATATACAGCTGGAATGTTATTGAATGAATACAAAATAGGTTAGCAGCTGTCATAAATATTTGTTTGTTTTTACATGTGTGCATCCAACTTTGGTATAAAAAAAAAATATATATATAGTTACATGGACAATCATCTTAAATCGTTCAACAGAAGTAAAACAAAAAACATTAAGATATTGAAATTTTAGTTTCGATATAAATCACGTTTATTAACGAAGGAAGGTGTTTGTGTTATCAACGGATAATTCTTGCAAATACTTTCTAAGAAAGATGGAATTTCGCCGTTGTGCTAAATGCCAAAAGTGCACTAGGCTGCAATTATTGATGCCTAATATACTGGTGTGTGTATGTGTGTGTATGTGTGTGTGCAATGTTTCATTACGTGTTTCAAGCATATAGCACTTGATAAGAACAGCAGAGTTGAATATTTCGACATAGAAACAGATTGATACTTATACACAGGTTACTTGAAATTTCATGTCTTTGTAATAATACAACCAGCAAAGCTATATGCCTTTACCCATCATAAAAAAGTTTCAGGCATTTTAGTTTTTAAACAGGGCGTCGAGCTGTCAGAATCGTAAGCGCGCCGGGCGAAATGCTTAGACGAAAGTCTGCCGTTACGTTCTGAGTTCAAATTCCGCCGAGGTCGACTTTGCCTTTCATCCCTTCGGGACGCACTGGGGTCGATATAATCGACTTAATCCGTTTGTCTGTACTTGTTTGTCTCCTCTGTGTTTACCCCCTTGTGGGTAGTAAAGAAATAGGTATTTCGTCTGGCAAAATGCTTAGCGGTGAGCTGGCAGAATCGTTAGCACGCCGGGCGAATCCGTAGCCGCATTTCGTCTGCCGTTACGTTCTGAGTTCAAATTCCGCCGACTTTGCCTTTCATTCTTTATGCACTGGGGTCGATATAATCGACTTAATCCCTTTGTCTGTCCTTATTTGTCCGCCGACTTTGCCTTTCATCCTTTCGGGGTCGATTAGATAAGTAACAGTTACGCACTGGAGTCAATATAATCGACTTAATCCGTTTGTCTGTCCTTGTTTGTCTCCTCTGTGTGTAGCAGTAAAGAAATAGATATTTCGCCCGTCGCTACGTTCTGAGTTCAAATTCCGCCGAGGTCGACTTTGCCCTTCATCTTTTTGGAGTGAATAAATTAAGTACCAGCTACGCACTGGGGATCGATGTAATCGATTACCCGCCTCCTCCAAATTTCAGGCCTTATGCCTACAGTAGAAAGAATTTTAGTTTTTACAAGTATTTTTTAAAGCATTCATTTCTGTTTTATCATTGTGGAAAGCAACACAAATATATGCAATCGCTTAGCACATAGACAAGCATCTATAGATACACCCACATTTCCACATATATATATTTTATGTTCGTGCTGCAAATACGTGTAAGTTAATATATGTGCAAAGAACGGAAATTGCCCCATATAATGTATTGGTGTAAGATTATTTGCGAGTGCAATTCGTCAGGCAGTTGAGGTATGCTCAGATATATTACGCGTGTTTCTTGAAATGTCTGCGTTTTCCGACCTACCTTTTAGATAGTGAATGGTTTCTTGTCGGTTCTGAAGAATGACACCTTATATAGTTCGTAAAAGATTTCTAATTCTACTATTCCTGCAACGTCTTTAATTTTCAATAATTATTTTGGTGTAATAATTGAGAGTGTTTCTATTTTATCACTGTATGTAGTCGAATAATTTAGCCACATTTCTTTTCGAAATGCTTAAAACGAAGTAAGATTGTTGTATCTGTATTTGATCTCACCTTCTGTCGTATCTATATATCTTTCATTTACCACCTTAAGGTTTGGTTGGTTTGATATTTTTCTATTCTGCATGTAAACGCAGTTTTGTACATTAAGCCTTTTTGCATTACATTAAATATACGGTAGTACCACGGTTTCGGAACAAGTCTGTCCACGAATAAATCGTGCTTTATCTTTCGTCTTTCTCATATTCATTTAATACAGTAGTACTTCGGTTTACGAACGCCTCTGAGTGTGTGTGTGTGTGGCACGATTTATTCGTGGTCAGAGTTATTCGAAAACCGAGGTACTACAGTAGTTGGCCGGCATTTATCGATGCTTCTTCAATGGCAGTCTTTTGTAGAATTATAACATATATTCTTCATGTCGGTGATCTGCTAAATAGCTTTTCTATATCTATATATAATGGGAAAGTATTTATCGATTAAGTTCAAGAAGGTTTTAGTTGTATTAAATTTCATATTTCATAAGGACTGCGTACCGTCGAAAATTTCTTATTTGTGATTGTCGCATAAAATATGAAACTTTGTTCCTATTACTTCATACATATTTACACACGCGCGCACACACATATATCTGTATGTATATGTGTGAATGCATGT
>NW_021836141.1:127500-150000 GCF_006345805.1 Octopus sinensis
TTATAGCTTCCTCTCTTATATTTCACAAGCCAAGGCAACCCATAAAAGTTTCTGTATAATCGTCGACCAGGTGGCGATTACGGAACATTTTTCGTTAAGCTCAATGACTTATTATTAGTTTTTTTTTATATATATATTTTTTTACTGCGTAATTATATTTGCACATATTTTTATTGTTAGGCAGACGTATGTCTAAACTGATTTTTGCAGGTTTCTAAGATGTATGAAGCTTTTGAGATTGTCCTTACTGTTAATTTTACTTTTCTGACATCAGAAAATATTAGCTGTATCTTTTACTTTTTATATATGTATTTCTTGCAATACTAAATTGATAGGCAACGAATAAAACGGAAGCAATTCTAATGTCTCTTATTCAGCAAGAGCTCCGGGGAAGGCAACATTTACATATTATTTTTATTATTATAATTTTTTTATTATAACTTGACTCAAAAACAAACATTTATACATATGTGTGTATGTGTGTGTGAGTGTACATATATGCTGTGTGTGTGTGTTCATATATATTCATAAATGTATGTTTCTACAAACACATAAATGTTCACACATTTATATATGCATGTGTGTGTGTGGTTGTGCATATACACATGTATACATATAGACATATGCATTTATTTAAATATAGCAACGTACCAATATTAAGAGGTAAGCAAACACAGATATTGATATGAAGTTTAGATAAACGGAGTGAGAAAACCAAATGAGGTAAATTCTTCTATGCACAAATATTTATTCGTCTTCACCGATATATAGATTTTAATGTATATAAATAAAAACAGACACAGATCCATGTCCATATCCATAAAAACCTATCAGAAATTATTTCGAAAAAAGTTGTCTGTTGACCCTCCAATTAAGACCTCTGATTATCTTAAACATACCAAAATAACCTTGTATAGAAAGCAAGGTATGATTGACTGCTTCATGTTGTAGAGTTCACATAAAGAAATTTTTACATATGCCTTCATTCTGTAACACAGCTTAAATAAATTTTGAAAATATCAGTGGTGCCACTAGCAAGCAGAATAAGCTGGAACATAAAACTTTCTGATTTTCGAATATTTTGCTGGAGTTTGATGTATGAGTGAGGTCATAGCTCTATCTTTCTGCAAAGAGAGATTGTATACATAATGTTTTGGTACATGCATGTTTATATATATATAATATATATATTATATATATATATTGATTATATTCAGCTCCCTCTTAAATTCATGCATTAGTCAATGCAGATAATTCTTTTGTGACGGGTGAGAAAATGAGTTAAAATCTTTAGTGATCAGTTTTTTTTTTTCTTGCTATATTTTCTTAGCACATATCTCCATCTGTGTGAAATCATCACTTTTCGAATGATATATCTGACGCCCACTTGCATATTTGCAATGGCAGGTCTCCTGGATATACAGCCGTGTCTTGAAACAATTCTTGTAATTTTATGATGTAAACCACTTGAATGCTACAGTAAACTATCATTCGCTCAAAACTACTTTTAATATCAGAAATCTATAATTTTAAAATACATTTCATCTTGCATTTATCTGAATTTTTACGGGTTGTATAACCAGCCAAGGTGTTGATGTCTTTGGATTTAATTTTCTTCTGTGCTCATGTCCTATTTTATTACTTGAAACTTGATATGCCAAAATATGAAAGGAGAACGTGGGTAGCAATCCCACTAAGTATGAAAAAAATATTATTGTTATTACTTTTTAACGACTTTTTGAAATCATGGTAATTTCGAGAGTCCATGCTCTAATCAAATATACAACAATCCCTCGATAATCGCGGGTGTTACGTTCCAAAATCCCACGCGATAGGTGATAATCCGCGAAGTAGATACAGTACTGTATTTTATTATCATTATCATTATTATTATTATTATTATTTGTATATATTTATTTTATTATAAATGGCGAGAGATTACTGTATATGTACCTCATCTACGTACCCGATTTGGATCTTTTCGGTTTGAACGGCAGTTTTTTCTAGCGGTGTCATATGAAATTGTCACCCATAATTATGACCCTAGTATCGATCTATTGCATTTCAATCTGTTTTAGGGTTAGTTAGGGTTAGGGGTGGGGGAAGGGTATCTTTTTTATTCACAAATGTAAATAAATTCAATCTGTTTCTTAAACGAGAGACATATTCATACGGCACAGAATGTATTTTTACCTCAATAGACGTATTTGATTGGTTGAAATTGCAGAAATTGAAAAACAAAAAAACAACAAATATCTTACAAACTATAGAATTTTCTCAATAAAGCCAAGAGAAAAAGATGTTTTATAAGCACATTCTACCAGTATACGAAGTTTAAAATTTTTTAGTTACCTAGAAATTATGTTAAAAACTGCCGTTCAAACCGAAAAGATCCCTGTACCCTATTTTATTATTATTATTATTTTTATATGTGAACCGTGATATGTGAACTGCGATATGGCGAGGGATAACTGTATATGTACCCCATTTTTTTTATAGTCTGTGCATGTCAGTTTTCAGAATATAGACACCATGGAAGCACTCCGTCGGTTCCGACGACGAGGGTTCCGGTTGATCCGATCAACGGAACAGCCTGCTCGTGAAATTAACGTGTAAGTGGCTGAGCACTCCACAGACACGTGTACCCTTAACGTAGTTCTCGGGGATATTCAGCGTGACACAGAGAGTGACAAGGCCGGCCCATTGAAATACAGGTACAACAGAAACAGGAAGTAAGAGAGAGAGAGAGAGAGTTGTGGTGAAAGAGTACAGCAGGGATCACCACCATCCCCTGCCGGAGCCTCGTGGAGCTTTAGGTGTTTTCACTCAATAAACACTCACAACGCCCGGTCTGGGAATCGAAACCGCGATCCTACGACCGCGAGTCCGCTGCCCTAACCACTGGGCCATTGCGCCTCCATAGACACCATACTCCTACGTGTAACAAGGGACTGAGGAAGAGACAACCAGGAGGTTCAGTGAGAGGAAGAACGTATAACGTGACACACTGTTCCCCCCCCGAAAAAAATCTGCGCTGCCTTGGAAAATTAGACGTAAAATTATGATAATGAAGTTTATGTTATACATGTGGGTATATGCGATCGCATGGAGTTCATAGCCCCGTCCCCCAAAATGGACACTCAGTAATCGGAATACAGAAAATATATCTAGTTTTATAACGATCATATTAATAAAATATTATGCATAATTAGTGGCTTCGTCAGTCTGATAGACTTATGATCTCAGATGCGACATTTTGGATCTAGGACGACTCTTCACAAGGACTAAAGAATAAGGGAATTGTATGCAGCGCTAAGACTTTAGAAGAAAACTGGAAATTATTGTTTTTCTAAGGAAAACTAATCTTTGTTGCAAATACAATTGTTCATATTTGAGACCTGAAAAGTTATGCTCTCTGATACAACAACCGGTAAATTTTACTTAGTACATGAAAAAGGTGGAGGCGCAATGGCCTAGTGGTTAGGGCAGCGGACTCGCGGTCGCAGGATCGTGGTTTCGATTCCCAGACCGGGCGTTGTGTGTGTTTATTGAGCGAAAACACCTAAAAGTTCCACGAGGCTCCGGCAGGGGGTGGTGATCCCTGATGTACTCTCTCTCCCACTCTTTCTTCTGTTGACCTGCTCGCTTAGCCAGCGGGGTCGCGTCATTCGAAGGCTAAAACAATGCGAACGCATTGTGACCGGCGATGTGTAACAACATCTGATGGTCTGGTCAGTCACGCGATCACAGTGATCACATGAAAAAGAGAAAGAATGAAGGAAATGCAGGCAGAAAGAATAAAAAAAGAAAGGTAAAGTGATACAGATTAAAAGAAAGTAAGGTAGAAAGAGATAAAACAAAATAAAAGAGAAGAAAATACGAAAGGGAAATGTAAAGGAGTAAAGAAATAAAGGGCTGGAAGAGTAGAGTGCACCAACAGTAAACGGCCAGAGGCAATTGGAATACATGGAGCTACAGTGCTGACCCTTTTATTGTCGCTTAGACCAGTACTAAAGAATGTGAAAAGGGATGAAATGCATCAGGTTTAAAAAAATACAACGAGTTAACAGGAATGTTTCAGACATGCATATACAACAAAATCTAGATCTTTTCGGTTTGAACGGCAGTTTTTAACATAATTTCTAGGTAACTAAAAATGTTAAAACTTCGTATACTGGTAGAATGTGTTTATAAAACATCTTTTTCTCTTGGCTTTATTGTGAAAATTTTATAGTTTGTAAGATATTTGTTTTTTGTTTTTTTCAATTTCTGCAATTTCAACCAATCAAATACGTCTATTGAGGTAAAAATACATTCTGTGCCGTATGAATATGTCCCTCGTTTAAGAAACAGATTGGGTTTATTTACATTTGTGAATAAAAAAAGATACCCTTCTCCCTAACCCTAACCCTAAAACAGATTGAAATGCAATAGATCGATACTAGGGTCATTATTATGGGTAACAATTTCATATGACACCGCTAGAAAAAACTGCCGTTCAAACCGAAAAGACCCCAAAATCTTCTCAATCAGAAGCTTCGAGGAGGCAAGAACGAATGTTTTTTTTTAAAGAAAAAAACTCCCAGCAATTTACTATATTAGAAGGAGTCTGTTAGTCAAATGCAAGCTTTATTCCCACAGAAGGAGAAAATATTTCACTTTTGGAGAAAAAAGGGCCAATGCTAAACAATTTGCTTATATATATATATATATACTAGCAGTATCGCCCGGCTTTGATCGGGTTTGTAAGGGAAATAACTATATAAGCATTTTTAGAGAGTTATAGCAAAAAAATGCATTAAAAATGGAATAAAAAATGATGGTAATTTTTTTTTAAATCGTTGACTCAGTGTCTTCAAGCCATGAAGTCGTTGTTCTAAAAGAACGCTGGTCTCCTTGACAACGCTTTACGACGTTGATTTCCTTACACTCCCTTCCCCACAGCTTCACGAGGGAGGGAAGAAGGGGGAGAAGCAACACAGGTGCATGTGTGAGCATGGACGCCAACTCCGCCGCCATCGACACACGAAAAATTATGCATTAAAAATGGAATAAAAAATGATGTTAAATTATTTTTAAATTGTAGACTCATCGTAGACGCGCGCGAATACACAGACGGGCTCGATATGAATCACGACTATAAGATACCTGAACTTGGTTAAACTGCACCGCAAAATGTGGGAGTAGTTAGGAATCTAAATCGAAGGGGACAGACACTCACACAACTACAGTTTTATATATATATAGATATATATATATATATTGTACAATATTGTAAGATACTTTTGCTATTATGATTCTAATATATTCTTTAGTCTTGTAAAACAAATCTGTTTTTCATCTTATTTCTTTCAGTGTATGTGCATATGTATGTGTGTGTATATATATATATATATATATATAACATACATACATACATATATGCATGCAAGCAGAAATAATAGAGCCTGTTTGTCTCACCGTTTTCATATCTCATCAGTTTAAACTATGTTATGCTTTCGTTTTTACTCAATAGCATAAGTAGTAAATACTACTGTGTCAGTTAGTTATCCAAACACATTATACTGTAAAACTTGAGGACTTATGCTTAGTCAGAGAAAACACTTTTACTAAAATATAAAGAAATAATATTTGTTTAAAATGCTAGAAAGATAATTTCAACAACTTGTAAGATTATTTACTAAGAAACCCATAATTTGCTGAATAAATGTATACATTCTTATAAATCAAATGCATACTCTAAAACTGACATTTATTTTCAATAAATTTCAAATTATAAGCATACAGGACTTTATTTTGGCAAAGAATTTTGATTTAAAAAGAGAATAGATTTATATATATATATATATATATATATATATTATTATATATATATATATAGCACCGTCCGTTCGTGGCCGTTTGCCAGCTCTGTCTGGCACCTGTGCAGGTGGCACGTAAAAAGCACCCACTACACTCACGGAGTGGTTGGCGTTAGGAAGGGCATCCAGCCGTAGAACCACTGCCAGATCTGACTGGGCCTGACGAAGCCTTCCGCTTCACAGACCCCAGTTGAACCGTCCAACCCATGCTAGCATGGAAAGCGGACGCTAAATGATGATGATGATGATGATGATGATATCTATATATATATATATATATATACTAAGCAATAAGGGTTTAGCAACGAGTTGCCTTACCACATACCGAATTTAGAAATAGCAGTCAAAGGGTTATAGCTATTTCTTCTACTAAAAAGGTGTGTAAGGCAACTCGTTGCTAAAACTTCTATTGCTTAGTTTACTTAAATTTTCCTCGAATGAGGCTTTTACATGCCGAAGACTACTTGGTGTAATTGATAATTTTTCCAAATTAATTAATTTCACCTTCATTATTACGGATAACCTTATATATATATATATATAAGCAAAACAATGCAAAACGTTCTGTCAACCTTAATCTATCAACCTGATACACTCTTTAAATAAAACGGTTCTGTAATTAGCACTGCTGCAAATGAAACCTGGGTATGCAAGTGTAGTTAAGACAGACTCATGTAACTAGAGTGGTGTTTCATGCAGGCACTCAGACATTCTAGATTGAGGTGGTGTTGCAGCACCACAGGCAATCATTCAAAGACAAATATTAAATGACGTTCTTTTTAAGAGATGCTTAAAGACTTACCAACATACTGTTATATCAAAACCACAGACATACTGTTTCTTCTCACATCTTCTAATGCCTCTACAAATACTTCTGCTTCCCTTAACATATAGAATACATACTCATTTCCCACTCAAATTCACAATTTTTTCCTCACTTTTCTCTTTGCTTTATGACTATTATATTTCACCATCAAATTCTTAAACAATTTGCTTTACCTAATAATGCTGAGACCAATCCAATCCAATCGTCTCTCTGAGAAAGTTTTCTAATGTAGCATTAGATTACTGAACTTCAATTGAAACATGAACAACCATGACTACACCAATTTGACAGATTGCAACAAATGGTAAGGACGTGACACCTTCTCTTGAATTTAAACAATTATATAAATAAAAATTGCACTCATCAAAGGAAATTTATTTTTAGGTTAATTTGGTCATTGAATATAAGCTTAATCATAAGAAAATCGATAATATATGCTGCTACATGAAAACTTCCAATATATATATATATATATATTATATATATATATATATTATATTATATGTATGTGTGCATACCTTCCTTCATACATACATGCATGCACTCATAAAATTAAATTGAAAAGGAAAAATACCAATTGCTTTTTCACAAGATACTTGTGCTAAAGAATTTTAAATTCATAATTAGCCAAAGTAAATATTGGAATATTTTCAAACCAGAAGCTGTGATCTGGAATTGGATTAGGAACAAGCTGTTGTTCTATTGACATCCATTATTGGCTTCCATACAACATGCCACATTGAATTATTCTTTCATTTTGCTGTTAATTGGAACTACTTGATTTAAACATATGTTGTTCAAGTGAAAACAATGGAAATAAATAACTGATTGAATTAACAAAGTAAATGTAACAAAATTTTTACTTTATTTTTAAGTCTATATTTACCTTCTTTACTTTTTTTTCTTTTTTTTTTTGTAATGTTACATTTATTTTAAAACTACATTAATTGTTGTTTATTTCTTATCTTGAATTATTGAATTCTAAATGAATTCTTTGTTAATATTCTTCGTCAAAACTTTTAATTTAGTTTAGTTTCGCAATGTTTCTGTATTTGATACACAAGTGAGTTTTGAAAATTAGTTTCCAACTTCAAACTATTGGTGAATTTTAAAATACCTTAGTAAAAATGGTAGGAGGAATTTATGGTCTGATGTATTTTCTGTTCAGTAATTACTTTGGGTCTGTGTGTTTTTTTTTTTTTTTTCTCCTTTCACAAAAACAATTTATCATTGATAACAAAATTAAATTGTATGGAACATTGTACAAAGGGAGTTAAACTTAAATATTTTTTTTTATATCTAACTGAAACTGGGAGGGATATATAGTGGTAAAATTTGTTTATTAGCATATTGTTGGAACAATTGTTTTTATTGCTGGTTACCTCTCTTATTGCGAACCATTCATTCATGAAATAGGTGCAGTATTTGCAAGTCTCATAACTATGGTTACTTCAGTCTGTCTTAGTTGAATGGTTAGTAGTCTGAAGATCATCCAAGTATAAAAATGTTCCAAAACAATCGCTTCAAAATATGCAAATGTCTAAATCTACAGAACCTATACAGGCATGAAAAAATAGTTGCAAAACAATAAAAGGGTATGTATATTAATACCTACCGATATCCATACACACCACATACATACATTATGTATATATCATCTAAATTCGTTTATATATACATACATATATATATAAATAAACATATTTATATTATATATATATATATATATATATTACATACATACATACATATATGTATATATATATATATATATATATATATATATATTATTATACATGCATATATATATATATATATATATATTATATATACATGCATATATATAATATATATATATAATGTCTTATATATAAATATACATATATATATACATACATATGTATTAAATAATTACTATATACATATATATATATATATATATATATATATATATATAGATATATATATAACATACATATATATATATATAATAATATAATATATATACATATAAATATATATATAATTATAATATATATATAATTATATATATATATATATCAGATATATCTATATATATATACATATATATATATTATATATATATCTACATATATATATAAATATACACACATATATTATATATATATATAGATATATATATATATACATATATATTATATATATTGTTCACCAATTTAGATGAATCGTTTTCATAAGATTGTATGTTTCAAATTCCAGCTTTATTTATTCATTCTATGTAAATTTAGGTAGTTAAAGTGTTTATTACATGCTCGACTTTTAACTTTTGACTTTTTACTACATATGATTAGTTTTGTTGTTTGAAACAGAGAAAAGGATGATTTACAAAGAAACTTGAGAGAAAGAATACTTCTAAACTACTCTTCAAATATAAAGCTTTCAGCTGGCGGCACTCTAAAATTTCTTTCAAATTATTAATTTTCACATATTGTACACATAGTTTTCTAATAACAGCTAAAACAAGCCAAGAAGTGAATCCACAACTTAGAAATAACCAAAAGTTAATATCCTATAAATTTTTATTGTAACTCTGGTAGAGCAGTGTCTAGTCTTTCGAATGCCTTTATGAAGTATTCAGTCCAGGTTTCTTGTCTGAGAATAATTTTCTTCCTTCTTCCCACAAGTCTTAAGGGTATCCCTAAGGGTTGTGTACTCTAATCTTCTGATTAAACAATTACAAAAAATGGAGTGTTATTGAATGAGACTATAACTTCTACTGAAAGATAAAATATGTATGTATGTATGTATGTATGTATGTATGTATGTATGTATGTTTGTGTATGTATGTCATTATTCAGTTTATTTCAAGATTTCTTGCCAATGAGAAAGAACCAGTTTCTAACCTAGATCCAAGTCTCCATTGGAATTTCAACATCAACAACAGGGTATGTATGTATATTTTATGTATTGTATTCTTCATGCATACAGTTGCACATATAATATATATATATATATATAATTATATATATATAGGGAGAATTCATGAAAATAACAAAAGACGATGACAGGCGGTGTAGAAAACAAACAGATGTATTAGTATAGCGCTCAGGAATTGAAAAAGTCTTTAACGTTTTGAGCCTATGCTCTTCCACAGAAAGGGACACAGAAAAAACAAGGAGAGAAAAAAAATGTGTGTAGTGGCTACCGATCTATGAGGGCAAATGCTGGACAGAAGAATCATGCAGGAGAGCTAAAAAGTAGGGGAGATAACAAAATAGTAGTGATCCCAAAACGAAGGTGTGCATGTGTGTAAGAGAGTACGTATGTGTGTGAAAGATGGCTATATATATATATATATATTTGTTTTTATATTTATATGTTTATGTGATTATAATAATAATAATGAAATTATTGTATACAGTGCACCACATATCTATATACTTACACAGAAATAGACATTCAAAACAAAAAAAAACCGAATATCGATTCATATGTGAAGAGTTTATTTATTCAGGTAACAGAAAAATAAAGTTTTGCTCTCTACACCTGGTGCCTTATTCTGCAGACGTTTCCAAAAATGATGAATATGGAACTCAATTTATTGATTATTAACATAGGCACAAGACAACATACTCTCAATAATATAACAATCAATTAAATTGAACTCAATATTAAACTCAGATTCTGTTTTATTGAACCAAAGCTTGTGTTTATTATTGGCAAAATGACCCTCCCTTGGTACAACAAAATATGTTTCAACACATGAATTCACATCAAGAGTCTTGCAAGCCAAAACAAAAATGAAATATATTATTGTTGGAATTGATTAATTTTTCTTTGTGGTTTTTCACCAGGGAGGTAAATTGTCAGATGGCTTACTTTTTAAATGAAATGTTTATTATTAAAAGAAATATTGCTTTGATATCCCATCTGACAATTGCTTCTATTGTAAGAAACTTAAAGTAATTAGAAAGTAATCAACTTGAACAATAAAATGTGATAGAATATTTACACTTTGTGATATGGCTTGCAAGTGTTGTGTGTGTGTCTGTCTGTCTATATGTGTGTGTGTATGTGTGTGTATATATATTCTTTTATTTTTTTTTATTTGTTTCAGTCATTTTGACTACAGCCATGCTGGAGCACCACCTTTAGTCAAACAAATCGACCCCAGGACTTATTCTTTGTAAGCCTAGTTTTTATTCTATCAGTTTCTTTTGCTCAAACACTAAGTTACAGAGACACAAACACACCAACATCGGTTGAACTGGTGGTAGGTGGAGGGTAGAACTTCTTTCAGTTTCTTATTATCAAATCCACTCACAAGGCTTTGATGGGCCTGTGGTTGTAGTAGAAGACACTTGCCAAGGTGCCATGCAGTGGGACTGAACCCAGAACCATGTGGCTGGTAAGCAAGCTACCTTCTACACAGCTACTCCTGCACCCATAATATATATTAGATATATATATATATATTATATATATATATATAAACACACATATACATACACACACAGATATATATGACAAATTATGAATAAATTGCTTACTAAGATTTTCAGAGTAAAATGATAGATATTATAAATACCACAAAACAGAGAAGTACAAATAGCCTCTGGTGACAGTACTTTGAGCACTATCTTCCTTGTAGAGCAACAGCATTACAGAATAAAAAAAGAACACTACCACACTTTTGCAGTAAATTATTGGGTTGTCTGGAAAGTTCATGCCGATTTTTAAAGGAAAGAAAAAAGGTCAATAAATACCTGCCATTACATCTTTAATCAACCAAATATGAACCATTTTGTTGCACAATGCATCTCTATCTTTCCTTTAACTTGAAAACACCCTCTTCCCAGAATTGAGGTGTTTCATGGCAAAAAATTAATTTCATCAAGGTATCTTTTTACGCCATCCTAGGAATTGAATATTTTACAATTAAGACTATTCTGCACAGACCTAAATAAGTGGAAATCTGAAGGAGCAATATCTGGTGAATATAGAGGGTGGGGTAACACATCCCAGCCGAGCTACAGCAATTTTTGTCTGGTTCCCAAAGCATCAAGTGCCGAAAATGAACTTTATTATTTTCCATTTTAAAGGATTACAGAATTAACACAGGTTATAGGAACATAAATCTTCTTCCACCGAAAGATAGCTTAAACTGTGCTCTAAATGGAGGTGTAGTCAAATCCTATTTTATGAACTCAACCATGTTCTAAAATAAGTCGAAAGGTAAGCTACTATAAATTGGCATGAACTTTCCGGACAAAACAATAGATACTTCAAGTCTATTTTCATCTATGTTTAACTTTACTATTTATTCTTTTTGTAGATGCAAGTATAACCAGACTAAAAGTTTTCCTTTTGCAATCATGAAGTCCTAGATTCAACTCCACTGCATGGTACCTAAGGTAAGTGTCTTTTACTATAACCTAGGCTAACTAATGTGTTGTGAGTGTTTAGCAGCCTCTAAGATAGACTTCATCTATGTTATAAAGTATTGTCCTTCCCATAGACTGTTACACTGAATCTGCCAAAGGATTGCATTATTCATTATGTCTGTGATCTACATGGTGATTTAATTATAAATAGGAGGTCATTTGAATGACTGAAAAATTGAAAAGCTCAGGATATTTTGTTGGTTACATGACTAGTAGAGTAAATAATAACATCTTTAAATGATGATGATGATTATGATGATGAATACACACACACACATATATATATAATAGTATTTTATAAGCTTAAAGCATATAAGCAATCACCATGCAATGACTAAAGGAAATAGTCTAATAATGGGGCATATAAGCCATTGCAGTGAAAGTATGTATGTATATATATATATCAAAAATCAAAGAATCAAAAAGTCAAAAAAAAAAATCAAATCAAAATCGAAATCGATCAACATCAATGGAATTTGTAGTTTGTGGTACCAATGCTGGTGGCACATAAGAGAACCAACCGAACGTGGCCGTAGCCAGCACCGCATCGACTGGCCTCCGTGCTGGTGGCATGTAACAAACACCATCCCATCGTGGCCGTGCCAGCCTCGCTTGGCGTCCGTGCCGGTGGCACGTAAAAAGCACCATCCGAGTGGCACATAAAAAGCACCCACTACACTCACGGAGTGACTCACTTTACTGACTCAGACTGCCACTTTCTCTAGACCATCCCACATCTTAACCACTACATGACTTTCCACAGTATTCGTTCACCTTCAGTTTCTCCCTCATTTACTCACCTCCAACCCAAGTGATAATGTCCCCTATCTTTATGAGATCACATGACCTCTGAGAGTTGTAACTACTTGGTACTTTCTGTATATTTCCTACTACAGTATTCAAACAAGTTATAATGACCTTACATTTGATGGTTTTTTATGTGTATGGCAACTAGTCACAATGGCTAATATATTTTGTTTAGATTAATCATTTTTTTTTTCTGGTGGGTGGTACTTAATTTTTCCATTCTATCTTGAAAAATTGCATCTAGAGGAAACATCAAAATAAACGGCAGCTTGATACCAAATATACTTGTAGCATCCCGAGCAACTGTCCACTCAATAGCAAATATCTGCAAAAAAAAAATGTATAAAAATATATATTCTTAAACATATAACTTTCCTGTATGCTATATTGCATAAATTCAAAAGGTTGTACTTCTCTATCAATAAATTCCATTTGATTTCATCTGGCAACATATTAAATTATTATGACACATTGTTATGAAACAGTCATATATCTGACAATGTTTATGAAACATCAGAAATATGTCTGCAGCATATGTATCCAGTATTTTATATAACCAAGTTTTTTATATGAAATATATTAAAGAATCCTTGTCATCTACGATAATTGTAAATTGTAAATATTCAGTGTAATTTCTTATTTGATAATATTTTATCTATCATATATTTGCTTATTTTTGCCTACTGGTGTGATAGCAAATCTTAATTTAGTATGACATAAAGTGTCTCCCTTATTTACCGGAATGACTGAAATAATAGATATTAAGTTAATATTGTTTTTTCTCTTACCACGTACATATTTCTAAATAGGTATTTAATTCTCACTCTGAGCAGGCATGGCTGTGTGGCTACAACATCTGCTCCACAACCATTTGGTATACTTTTACTAATGCCTAGTGAGTGAAATGTGACTGATATAAACAGAGTGGACTTGGTAGACGGAAACTGAAAAAAGCCTGTCGTATATATGTATATATATATGCATGTGTGTGTATGTGTTTGTGTGTCTGTGTTTGTCTCCCAGCATTGCTTGACACCCGATGCTGGTGTGTTTACATTCCCGTCACTTAGCAGTTCGGCAAAAGAGACCCATAGAATAAGTACTGGGCTTACAAAGAATAAGTTCCGGGGTGATTTGCTCGACTAAAGGCGGGCTCCAGCATGCCGCAGTCAAAGGACTGAAACAAGTAAAAAAGAGTAAAAGAGTACCAAAGTCTGTTGTGTATATATTAGTGAATGTGTATGCATGTACATGTGTGTGGTGTGTGTGTGTGTGTGTGTGTGTTTGTGTGTGTGTGTGTGTGTGGTGTGGTGTGTGTGCAAGCATTGTTACCATGTGTCTTTATATTGGCATTGTTTGAGTGACAGTGTATTGTGAATATCTCTCATAAACAATACAGTCCAGTGTTTGGTAGTTTTTGTCAGTTTCATATAAAACACAGTAGAAGACATATTACCTTTGGAAACAAGTAAAGAATGGTAACTCAAAAGGTACATGGCCAGAAACTTACCATGTCAATATGCATTGCCCAACCCATGATAGTACACAAAAAGCAGTTGTTAAAATAGGTGCAGGAGTGGCTGTGTGGTAAGTAGCTTGCTAACCAACCACATGGTTCCGGGTTCAGTCCCACTGTGTGGCATCTTGGGCAAGTGTCTTCTGCTATAGCCCCGGGCCGACCAAAGCCTTGTGAGTGGATTTGGTAGACGGAAACTGAAAGAAGCCTGTCGTATATATGTATATATTTATAAGTGTGTGTGTATATGTTTGTGTCTGTGTTTGTCCCCCTAGCATTGCTTGACAACCGATGCCGGTGTGTTTACATCCCCATCACTTAGCGGTTTGGCAAAAGAGACCGATAGAATAAGTACTGGGCTTACAAAGAATAAGTCCCGGGGTCGATTTGCTCGACTAAAGGCGGTGCTCCAGCATGGCTGCAGTCAAATGACTGAAACAATTAAAAGAGTAAAAGAGTAAAGAGATGGTGGTGGTGTTGCTGGTGGTGGTGGGATGATGATAACAATGATGACAAATACGACAGCAGTGATATGGACGAGTTTGATGACAATGTCAGTGATATGAAATAAGTTAACACTAATATAATTCAATTCTTGTTGTTTTTATGTGGATTAGCACCTCTGAGTAATTAACACCAGTAATTTGTTCTTACCACAGATTATTATTATCAACTCATCCACAAAGAGTTCACTGATGTTCTTCAATTCTAATTATTAGAAGGCTTATTTAAATAAGGGCTTCTATATCAGTGTGATACATATCTTTACTCTTTTACTTGTTTCAGTCATTTGACTGTGGCTATGCTGGAGCACCAACTTTAGTCGAGCAAATCGACCCCAGCTCATATTCTTTGTAAGCCTAGTACTTATTCTATTGGTCTCTTTTGCCGAACCACTAAGTTACAGGGACGTAAACACCAGCATCGGTTGTGAAGCGATGTTGCGGGGACAAACACAGACACACAAACACACACACACATACATATATATACATATACATATATACGATGGGTTTCTTTCAGTTTTCGTCTACCAAATCCACTCACAAGGCTTTTGGTCGGCCCAAGGCTATAGTAGAAGACACTTGCCCAAGGTGCCATGCAGTGGGACTGAAACTGGAACCATGTGGTTAGTAAGCAAACTAATTACCACACAGCCACTCCTGCGCCTATCTGTTGAGGTTAGTTATTAAATTTGTTGTTAAAAGTGTTTTCACTAACTCTATGACTTCAATTAGTTTTCCTGGATATTCCTTTTTTATAGTAGTACATATTCTCTTAATGTATGCTACCAAACCCTAGTTTCCGAATCTCTTCATTCCTGTTCACTATAAGTCATTTCATTCCATCTCTCAAAGACATTCAAAAATGTTTGAACTCTATCTGTAGTATTTAAACTACAATATTCTCCTGATTTACTGTTATTCCAACAAAAACGTTATTCCAGCAGTTAACAGTCATTTCAATATAAATAAAGCAGGAACACCAATACCTTGTCCTTAGAGGATTTTAGTGGAATCTGCTCTGTTGCAAGCATTGAGAGCCAGATCTCAGACTGAGGATAACTTTCTTCATTCCTTTCATCAATTTCAAGAAGTTTGAAAAGTGATTTGGGTGCTGGCTTTTCTCCTTTGACCAAGTCACTCATTTTTTGGCATAAAGGGGTCCTAGTTTACATTCATTAATTTATAGATGATAGAAATAAAACATATACTGTTCACTCTCTTATGATAACTGGCAAGGGAAATTATTGTTCCATTAGAATTCTTCCTTGTTAGTGTAAATGGTTGGAAGTAAGTTCAGAATTGAACAGCTCTGTGAAAGAAGTGTTTAGTAAAGTGCTTAGTGAGAAATTTAAGAGTTGAGACATAATCAATATGCAACGCAAAATTTATGGTGGTATCAAGAGAAGACACTGTAAAAAGCATTTAGATTCATAGCCAAAATCTTAAAAGTTCATTCTTTTATTCCCCTGGATTCAAATTCAAGCCCACTGAACAGGACCTTGGGCTAATGTTTTCAGCATTCCTTCGTTTTAACTCGACAAAACCATAACAAGGACCTCAGTTGTTTCCATGACAACTCGACAATTCACTTCGGATATCTTCGTGACCTCCGTGACAGTGTGCGTATTCTGTTTTTATGTATTTATCTGTTGTGGAATATAGATATAATGAAATTATGCCAACAAAAAGCCTTGCATATTTGTTCTTACCTGCTTCATGTGTGTATGCAAAATCCGCAAATTTTTGGAGGTCATGAAGATATCCGAAGTGAATTGTTGAGTTGTCACAGAAAGAACCAAGGTCTTGTTATGGTTTTGTCGAGTTAAAACGAAGGAACGCCATGTTTTCTACCAACAACTTGATTAAATCTTTGTAGACAAAACTGAAACTGTGGAAGCCAGTTCAATGAACTCTATGTTAAGAGCGCAAATTTGCATAAAAATGCAGTGCTTACATACTTACACTAAAACATGAAAAGACTGATCTTGTATTTACCAGTCTCTCTTTCAAATGATTAATATACTAATGCTAGGAGTTGAGAATTGTCTAAACATCAACAATAAAGAAATATTTTGCATTTTAGAATATTAATTACCTACCTACTTAACAGTGAAATGAAATTCAAAATTAATCAAAGAAAAAAGTATACATGTGAGAGAAATGCAGATGCAAGTGGCTAGTGAAACTCAGAACATCCGTGTTGATGCCTCAGTATTATATTTACTACTATATAATATTTAGTATGCATTTTATTTTACAAAACCGAATTTCAAAGATGTCATTAAATTAACATTCATAGGAGTAATATCTATTGCAAGACATTAAATTTGATTTGCATTTGAGGAAGATATTATTTTGTTATGATTAGTATATTAAATATAATTTATCTTTTAGCCTTGTTTATATTCATTCATTACATTTGTCTTATTCGACAACTTCAAGTCTCTTTCTATTTATTTTGTTATATTTCTTTGTATCGTTTACAAGTATTAAATCTTAGTCTGTTTGTCTTCAGACATCAACAGTATTTCTTAACAATTTTTTTCCTACAATTTTCACACAACTATACAATCATTCCAGAATAATTCATGAAGATAAACATCCCATGTGTAAGGCCTAAGGATCCTCTGAGGAGGCAAAACAGAAAAGATTCAAGAAAAGAGGCTTTGAAACACTGATTGTAATGGAGTCGTAGTAGAAGAGGAATATTAATGATGTACAAAACATCGCCACTTTATGACATCAAACTCTGCCTCTTCCTCCTTCAGTTTCTCTTTACTTTCTGGAGAGAAACTTTCTTCACCTTGCCTCTCCTACATATTCAACAGACACATGCACACATTTTTTTCTCAAATCTCTTTCCTATGTCAATATAATCATTATCCAGCTGCCCTTCTTGGATCTTGGAGTTAGCTTGTCAAGACTATCTAGCTCCTTCTGTGTTACACTGCTTGCATATAACAAACCAAACTCTTGTTTCCAGACTATTCCTTGATGTTCTCAGCCCACGAACATCCTCAACTGCCTCCTACTCTCTTCCTCTTTATAAATCCTGTCAGGATGATCTTCGGTGTCTAAATTATGACACCTTCGTAGCATTGATTCTTAACAATAGGCATTTATAAATCTTCAGTTTTTCAAGTTCTACATTTGTTACTCTATCTTTCCATCTTGTCCTGCCCCGATCTGTGAAAGACCCACATCATGAAGGCTTGTCTTTTCCATTGTCCAAGTTTCTATCCTATAGAGGACAATTGTTATAATATAACAATTTACTGCCTCAATTGTTATGTGCACAGTTATGCCTTCAGAGATGAAGAAGATTATCATTCTTATAAATGGTGTTCTGGCCTTATTTATCCCCGAGTAACTTCTAGACAGCAGCCTTCTTGATTTTTATTATTATTACTAAATACTTGACATTTTTTATTTGTCCAAGTTTCTGTCTGCATATTTTTATTTGCTTATCTTAGTCCTGTCTTATTACTTGTGTGTGTATGTGTGTGTGTGTGTGTAGACAATATGTATTGGAAATTATTAAGATTGAAATTATTAAGATTCTGAAATTATTAAGATTCTTCATTTAGAATCATATATTTGAAAAAAAGCATGCGACATCAAATTCCACAGTAATTCGAAAATAATTTATACTTTAAATTATTTCACAGATAAATTTTTTCATAATTTCTTTATATTAGTAAAATAGTCAGACATTATGCTTTATGAGTTATATTGTTAATTCTTACAATATTTGATATATATAAGGTGGTGCTCCAGCATGGCCATAATCATATGGCTGAATCAAGTAAGAGAATAAAAGAAATACATGTATTTGTGTCTGTGTATATTTGTCCATGTATATATATGCGATTATAGGTGTGTGTGTATGTGTGTGTACAAATATTGAAGGGTATGTTTTGATGCAATACGCTTTACAAGAATTTTTACTCAGGTAAAATGTTCAACTCCTAAATCCATTTTTAGATTGTTATGGAAAGGAGTCATGATATCTTGATATTTTGGCCACATTAAGGCAGCGAGCTGGCAGAAATGTCAGCACAGTGGGCAAAATGCTTAGCGGTATTTTATCTGTCTTCACGTTCTGAGTTCAAATTCTGCCGAGGTCGACTTTGCTTTTCATCCTTTCGGGGTCAATAAATTAAGTTCCAGTTGCATACTGGGATCGATCTAATCAACTACACTCCACTCCCCCAAAATTTTGGGCTTTGTGTCTAGAGTAGGAAAGAATATTTTGGACACATTTAATACATGTGTTGTGATAATGCAAAATAATTCTTATGTAATTACTTGAAACACGAGTATTAAATGCTTTCAAAATATCATCTTGGTTTTTGTCTTTGCTATGTATTACATGCATATGTATATCCATATAATATAATGTATATCCATATAATATAATGTAATATATAATACAAGATATATGCATGTAATATAGTTTGTGTGTGTTTATGTGTGTATATGTATGCAAATATAATTATATACAAATGAATTTCATAAAAAGTTACTAAAAGTTAAGTAAGATATTTTTTAAAAAAAGGAACTCTTGCATATCAGTACATTGAAAAACCAAGTTCCTTAGTTATTTTATATACTACTAGCAGTATCGCCCGGCGTTGCTCAGGTTTGTAAGGGAAATAACTATATAAGCATTTTTAGAGAGTTACTTCCCTTATAGATGCCAATTCGGGCTTTCTTAGCCATTCTGTTTTGGTGTCTTCAAGCCATGAAGTCGTTGTTCTAAAAGAACGCTGGTCTCCTTGACAACACTTTACGACGTTGATTCCTTACACTCCCTTCCCCACAGCTTCACGAGGGAGGGAAGAAGGGGGAGAAGCAAACAGGTGCAGTGTGACCATGGACGCCAACTCCGCCACCATCGACACACGAAAAATTATGCATTAAAATGGAATAAAAAATGATGTTAAATTATTTTTAAAATCGTAGACTCATCGTAGACGCGTGCTAATACACAGACGGGCTCGATATGAATCACGACTATGAGATACCCGAATTTGGTTAAACTGCACCGCAAAATGTGGGAGTAGTTAGGAATCTAAATCGAAGGGGACAGACACTCACACAACTACAGTTTTATATATATAGATAAATTATAGTATACTATAAATTTTATATACTATAAATCCTCCGCATTGATGACATGTAAAAAGCACCAACTGATCATGGCCATTTGCCAACCTCCTCTGGCCCCTGTGCTGGTGGCACATAAAAAGCACCCACCACACTCACAGAGTGGTTGGTGTTAGGAAGGGCATCCAGCTGTAGAAACACTGCCAGATCAGACTGGAGTCTAATGCAGCCTCCTGGCTTCCCAGACTCCGGTTGAACCGTCCAACCCATGCTAGCATGAAAAAAGGATGTTAAACCATGATGAGGAAGATGAGGAAATCAATTAGCCCATTGGAGAATTAGTAAATTGGTCAGAATTAGTAAATGTAATTTGTAAATCAAATGAACATTGTTATCAGCAATATTTCTATGCTACCCAAATTCCCTGTAAGTTAGTCCTCAGGTTAGCTTTGATCCTAGGTCAGCTTAATCAAGGCTAACCTGCAGGCTGACTTACAGGAAATTTAGGTAGCATAAAAATATTGCTGATGACATTACTCTTTACTCTCTTTACTCTTTTACTTGTTTCAGCCATGTGACTGTGGCCATGCTGGAGCACCGCCTTTAGTCAAGCAAATCAACCCCAGGACATATTCTTTGTAAGCCTAGTACTTATTCTATCAGTCTCTTTTGCCGAACGGCTAAGTTACGGGGACGTAAACACACTAGCATTGGTTGTCAAGTGATGTTGGGGGTGTGGGACAAACACAGATGCACAAACATATACACACACATACATATATATATATATATATATATACATATATATATATATTTATATATATATATATATATATACATATATACGATGGGCATCTTTCAGTTTCTGTCAACCAAATTCATTCAGAAGGCTTTGGTCGGCCTGAGGCTATAGTAGGAGACACTTGCCCAAGGTGCCATCTTCATTTGATTTACAAATTACATTTTCTAATTCTGACTAATTTACTAATTCTCCAATGGGCTAATTGATTTATAGTATATAAAATAACTAAAGCACTTAGTTTTGTCAGACCTATGATCAAGGGCATTCTAGTCATGACTGTCCCATCGATTTTTCAGCCATCTTCCACCTTGAACTGCATTACAATGTGTCACATTAAAGACTGCAAGGTGAGATTTGTGGGAGATTTCACTATGATTACTAAAAGACTGAGAAAATATATGAAGTTACTCAAAGTTAAACAGGCTATAAATAAAACTATAGACTTGAGATATAGATGGGAAAATAATCAGACATAAACAGTCAGGCGCAGGAGTGGCTGTGTGGTAAGTAGCTTGCTAACCAGCCACATGTTTCCGGGTTCAGTCCCACTGCGTGGCATCTTAGGCAAGTGTCTTCTGCTATAGCCTTCGGGCCGACCAATGCCTTGTGAGTGGATTTGGTAGATGGAAACTGAAAGAAGCCTGTCGTATATATGTATTATATATATATATATATATATGTATGTGTGTGTATGTGTTGTGTGTCTGTGTTTGTCCCCCTAGCATTGCTTGACAACCGATGCTGGTGTGTTTACGTCCCCGTCACTTAGCGGTTTGGCAAAAAAGACCGATAGAATAAGTCCTGGGCTTACAAAGAATAAGTCCCGGGGTCGATATGCTCGACTAAAGGCAGTGCTCCAGCATGGCCACAGTCAAATGACTGAAACAAGTAGAAGAGTAAAAGAGAGTAAGAGAGTCAGTAATATTAGTACAACTTTGCAGAATTCTACAGTAATGCTGTTTATACAGTTAATACAATTATATTAAATTTCAATGTATTCAAATTACACAAATAACACTTATTCCACTGGATTATTTATTAAGTATTCTAGCTTTGTTAGTTCGTAGATAGTCTCATTCTTTGTATTTTATCAAGAATCCTTATTATTCTGTATAGCTTCATATAATTCTTTGTTTCCCTTACGATATATATATATATATTATTTATAGAAGGAGCTTCTACAGGACTAGAACTGTTTCATTCAAATGAAATCATCAGGAAGCTGAATGAAACAGTTCTAGTCCTGTAGAAGGTCCTTCTATAAAATAAATTAATTTACTCTGTTATGTATTGAGTACCTTATTACTGTGGTTAACCCAACTCAAACCCGGGACCTACATATATATATATATATATGTTTACTTCAGAACAAACAGTAAAAGGTTGTCATTATAGTACACAAAGTATATATATATATATACGTATGTATGTATACATATGTATATATATATATAATATATATATATATATATACATATATACATATATATACGGATGTGTGTGATTGTTATAGAAGAATATATTAATAAAAGGAATTCCAGCCTTGTCTGATTTTCACGTTTTATTTACAATCTTATAATGATATAAGATAATATATTATAATAAAATAAAATAAAATAATAGAATATTAAATGTTCATTCTGATTG
>NW_021836141.1:155000-176367 GCF_006345805.1 Octopus sinensis
ATTCATTTCAGCTAACTTCCACTGTTTTTTAAACATGTGTACCATATACTGCAGCCTAGATGCATATATATGTATTTGTGTGCACTTTTTCATGCAAATGTATGTATGTATGTATAATATGCATACATATATATGCATGTATATATATATATATATACATACATTGTTAAAAATATTCCATACAAGTCGGGAGATATGTGAATGCATATATGCTTATGTATATGTGCATATGCATGCAATTTATATATACAAATAAACATTTACAGATACACACATACATATTGGTTTGTTTCCATAAATAAATAACAAACCAAGGTAGTATACTTTTTCATTCATATTTAATTACCTATATCTGTAGACAACTGTTACAGTATATTTCCCCACATCAGTGCAAATTGCTGAATAATTGATCATATTATTTTCAAACACTTTGAGATGGAACAAGGTTAAATGAAAATTGATAATTGTTTTCATTAAAACTGTGTTGTGTCGTTCTTAGAAAGATGGAGACTAGAGGAAAATGATAAAACTTAAAACAAACTATAAGAATGGTGAATGTCAAATGAACAATACAAAATTTTTTGCAGCAGAGTAATTTTTCACATCTAACGTTCAAATCTCAGAAAATTGAAAAATACTTCCGCTTTAGTCCGATATATATTTATATATTTATTTATAAATTATAATGGTTATCGACAATTTTTTTTTCGGCATATTTGGCATTAGAATTTTTCTTCTGCCCTTATCTTGTAAATTATGTATATATTTATTTATTTAGTTCTAGCCACATTAACTAATTTATGCATATCTACTCGAAATGTAAGGTAGGCAACAACACCTGCTCCGTATATTTACCTCACAATTTATATTTATTAATTATCATCTAACCGCTATCTGTTTTGAGTACTTTTAAAATATAATGTAATTTATAGTGCAATTCATTGAATATGTAATACTTTCCACAAATGTTTGGACGCATCTGAAACAGCTGTCTGCATATAGAGGTCTATAAATATTTGAAAAACATATTTGTTTCTTTACTGCCAACAAGGGGCTAAACATAGAGGGGACAAACAAAGAGATTAAGTCGATTAAATCGACCGCAGTGCGTAACTGGTACTTATTTAATCGACCCCGAAAGAATGAAAAGCAAAGTCGACCTCGGCGGAATTTGAACTCAGAACGTAACGGCAGACAAAATACCTATTTCTTTACTACCCACAAGGAGCTAAACACAGAGAGGACAAACAAGGACAGACAAACGGATTAAGTTGATTACATTGACCCCAGTGCGTAACTGGTACTTTATTTATCGACCCCGAAAGGATTAAGGGCAAAGTCGACCTTGGCAGAATTTGATCTCAGAACGTAACGGCAGACGAAATACCGCTAAGCATTTCGCCCGGCGCGCTAACGTTTCTGCCAGCTCACCGCCTGAAACAGCTGTCTGCATTTAGAGGTCTGCAGATATTTGAAAAATATACTGCCTTGGGTTATTGTTTACTTGTAGAATTTTCGTGTGTGTGCGTGCGTTCTTAGCTTTTCTCTACTGCGGCGGCACAAGATGAATGAACTATGCCTTTATTGAAAATAAAAGAAATATCACATCACGAAAAATATCAAGTCGCTCTTATTCATCTTGCATTTTAATCGTGCACAATATATAAGATGCAGAATATTTAAATTGGTTGGAACCAAAGAAAAATTTGTCTGAAATGGAAAATGTTTTTAAAAGTTTCACTAATATTTGGACGTCTGACTAACTTCTTTATGCCAATAGCTGGGAATATTAAGTATCATTCTTTCTTCATTCTTATACTCATTAAAAACTAAGTGTTTCAGCTTTATCGTTTTACTCTCCCGCTGTCTGAAAATAATTGAAAATAATTATCAATCATCATCTAACCTTCTTCCGTCTTGAACTATTTGAATATAATGTAATTGATTATTTAGTAATTGGCAGTGATGCACGACGACATTCTGAAACAGTTGTCTGCAGATATAGATGATTAAATGTATATTGCTCTTTTGGATTAATATTTATTTACTGAGAGGATACATATATTCACACTCATACAGATACATACATACATACATACATACATACATACATACATGCATATATACATACATACATACATACATACATACATACATACATACATACATACATACATACATACATACGTACGTACATAGATGCTGTGTGTGTGTGGAAGCAGTCTAAGAGTCCATAGGTCTGGAAAAAATATACTCATATACATTTGTGAGTAAAGTGGATATATTATTCGAAGTGTACAGTATTATATATCCATTACGGCCGATCTTGCCAATTGGTTTCGCGTCAGAGGTTCAACGGAGAGTTAGGTAACAGTCCGATTATGTAACCCTGTGCTCTTCAGAGGTAGGCGATATGAAATTAATGATGACGACTGTTCTTTTTTGTTGAAAGTATACAGAGACAATACGGTTTGTGATTGCTGTAAAAAAAGATGATGAAACGAATCGATGAAACAAATTCTTGAATTTAACCAAAAAACAAAAGAAATAAAGCAGACTAAAAGGCTATGCATATAGTACCACTACACACATTCTATTTCCACAAGAACACTAACGTTAAAGACACATACATTTGCCATAAACCCTTTTCTAGAAAACTCTCATTGACTTGCAACAAAACCGCCCCTTGAGTTGATGCTTTTCGTATCAGGGGTCATAACATTTGACTTAATCCCCAGCTAGATTCGTTTCATCATCATTTTCACAACAACCACAAACCAGATGTGTCTTTTCACCACCAACAATAGAAATCAGTCGCCATACTTAATTCCATAACAGCTATCTCTAAAGAGCGCATGGTTACATAATCGTGAGTTCGATTCCTGACGTCACGTTGTATCTTTGAGCAAGACACTTTATTTCCTGTTGCTCCAGTCCGCGCAGATGGTGAAAATGAATTGTACCTGTAATTCAAAGGGCCAGCCTTGTCACATTCTATGTCACGTTGTATCTCCCTGAGAACTACGTACACGTGTCTGTGGAGTACTCAGCTACTTGCACGTTAATTTCACCAGGGGATTATTCCGTTGATCGTATCAACTGAAACACACGCCGTCATAACCAACGGAATGCCATATATATATATGGAATTTTGTCAGTGAACAGGTCGAGGTCTCAAAGCGACGAAAATATTTTGGCAAATTAAATTCAAATGTTGAAGTGAATCAAACGGTTTTCTGTGTGTTTCTTAAACAGCTTATAAACACCTTCCACGCTCAATTGTTTTCGTTCCAACACACGATCTCAGATCAGGTCACTTGCTCTGCAAGTACATCTCCGTGATATGTATGTATGTATGTATGTATGTATATGTAAGTATTGATAGAAATTGTAAGACAACAAAAGAATGAAAGAGACCTCGATATTATGTAAATAGAGGAATTTATCTGTAAATATAATGTGACAATTATTCAGTAGCCTGGCCCGATAACTGAAGAGATGTCGGCGTGGGTTTCCGCCCCGACGTTATGCCTCCATTCATTTTCACACATGGTCTCAGACTCAACAGAGGCCTACATCAAGTGCCTGGAGGAGGTCGTGCTGCCCTGGGTCAAGAGGATGGCTGTTAGAAGACCCAATGTCTGGCAACAGGACTCTGCACCATGCCACACAAGCAGGAGAATCCAGTGATGACTGTCAGACAATTTCTGCGACTACTTCACCTCTAACATCTGGCCAACTAACTCCCTAGACTGCAACTCCCTTTATTATTACATGTGGGGTGCAGTTGAGCGAGAGACCAACAAAACTCCTTGTAACATACACTAAAGATGAACTGAAGGCAAGGATTATGGCAGCATTCACCAACTTAAACAAGGAGACCGCCCAGGAGAGTTGCGGGAGGTTTCGAAGTCATCTGGAGGCCGTGGTTGAAGCCAATGGCGATATTATTTCAAGATATTTTTATGTAATTTTGATAAATATATCTGTTAAAATGAGATGTCAGTGCTATTTTCATTTTTGCGTAATTTAGATGACAGCTTATTCATCGCACCCTGTAAGATATATATATATATATATAATAATTACATACATACATACATACATACATACATACATACATACATACATACACACATACATACACACATACATACATACATATATATATATATAGGAAAGGACTGAGAAGTTCAGTTACTTAGGCACTTTGGGTGACCAATCAGCAGACTGCAACCAAGAATCTGCAGCAAAATTTGGTGTAGCGAATTTAGCTCTGAGGTCACTCAATACAACACGGAGAAACTGCTCCCTGAGCAAATGCATCAAATGCGTTGTATGGCTGTGAATCAAGGAATCTAACGGTGGCTGACACCAAGTAACGAGAGTGGTGGCGTGCAAGATTACGAGCTAAAGTCGATGCTGGGGATCAGTTGGGCGGCTTGGAGAGCAAATGATTCGGAACAAAAGCAGTTGGTAAGTATCAGGTGGTGAAAACCTCAATATTTTGACAACGTTATTAAGACACAGAATCTCTATGCCTACATCCGCTAAGTCTAGATGAATGGGAAATAAGCTTATGGCTAAGAGACGAAGACGTTAAGATAACATCAAGGACTAGATGTGGATGGCCCTAGTGGAACATGAGGCCAGAGTATATGGCAAGGAATCGTGATTGTGTCTATGTATTTCACTCTTCAATCTAGAGGAGGGGGATATTCTATTACTCTCCAAACCCCATAGACACTTCTCTACACTTTAAGAATAACAACTGAGACTGAACATACATCCGATGGAAATTTTCACTAAAAATGCAGGCATAGATACAGCATGGGAATCTTTAATAAACCGACAATTTCCCCGACATTTTTGTCATAAGAGACTAAGAAATATCAAAATAATCTAAATTTAGCTAAAATAATCATCTTATTAATCATCTTAATAAATAATCTAAATTTAGCTAAAATAATCATCAAGCAAAAACATATCCAAATCTCTGAAAAGGAACATAATCAAGATATTTGTAAAGCTTATCATTATATCTATATTACCAATACATCTATTAACCGCATGTATGTTATTTATATGCATAATGCTATGTATCGTTATCAGTGAGTTTTAGCTGGTTTGCGGTGAGCTGGTGGCAGCTGCCGTTGAAGAGACGCAGTACCTCAAAATCAAGGGATCTGCCAGCTCCGGTGCCCATAGCAGGTGATTCCTGTCTACCAACGATATGAATATGCGTGCGGTTAATATATATATAGATCGCCATGTTGAATCGCTAGCTTCTGCACGCATTTTTTCTCTCCTTGTTTCTCTCCGTGTTTCTTTTCTGTGTATCTTTCTGTTGAAGAGCGTAGACTCGAAACGTAAAAGACTTGTTTTGTTTATATTCCTGAGCGCCATACTAATACAATTGTTTGTTTGTACTCCACCTGCCTTCGTCTTTTGTTTATTTTCATAAAGCTTCCCGTTATATATATATGTGTGTGTGTGTTTGACAATACGTTTTACCGTCAAAAATCCGAAATTACTATGGGTACTAGGGCAGCACTAGTCATTGCGAACCTAACAATGGGCTACCTGGAGGTAATAATATACTAGGAATCTTTATCTACCTTTGGAAACCACCTTTCCCAATACATAAAAGAGAATTGGAAAAGATTCCTAGACAACTGTTTTATACTCTGGAATAAAAACACAGATAAACTCCTAAAATTCAAAAGCCTATTGAACAGTGTCAACCCAAATATACATTTCACAATGGAATACAACCAAAAGGAGCTTCCATTCTTAGATATACTAATAAAAAAAATAAACTTAAAAATAAAAACGGACATATGTTACAAAACCACTGACACCAAACAATATCTACTTTTTTATTCATTCCACCCAAGACACACTAAAACAAACATCCCCTCAACCTTGCAAGAAGGATATGCACAATAGTGTCAGAACAAAATACCAGAAACATTAGACTACAAGAACTCAAAAGCACCCTAATTGACAGACGCTACCCAGTTCAACTCATAGAGGATGGAATCAGCCGTGCAACAGAAATCGACATAGAAACCTGAAGAAAAATTCAACACAGCAACACATCTTCCCCGAAAATACTGCCGTACATATCCACATACAACCCCAGAAACAAAGAGCCTTCACCAACATCACCCAGAATTTACCCATGCTACATAAGGACCCCAAATTAAAGGAAAGTTTAAACATACATAAAATCATCAAAAGCTACAAACAACCTAAATCGCTAAAAGAAAGATACTCACAAAGGCAAAATTGTTTTCTGAAATAACGGATGCAAAAGCAAACAAATGTGGTAGATCAAACTGCGCAACATGCCCAAACCTTCTAGAAGGATCAGAATTCCTCTTCAAAGAGGGACAAAAATTCAAGATCAAATCTAATTTTACTTGTGCTTCAGAAAACCTAATTTATGTCATAAGATGCTTAGGCTGCCACCAAAACTACATAGTGTCCACGGGATCATCGCTCAGATGCAGATGCACTCTGCATCGACAACAGATTGCATTCCCAGAATACAGAATGATACACTTTAGTGAACATATTGAGAAATGCGTAAAGCAGCTACTACCGCAATTTATAATCTTTTCATTCTATCAATGTGCTATTGTAACACCAGCACAAGTTAGATTAAAGAAGGAAACATTCTTCATTGAAAAATGTAAGTCAAATCTTAACCATTTCTAGCATTTTTAAACAAGGAAACTCATCTCATTGAAAAAAATATAAAGAAAAACCTAACAACATTCTATTCCTTCTAAACTAATGTTTATTTAGTCATACCCAACATGTTTGATTATCTCCTTTATACCGGAATAAATCCCTCATTACCTTCCCCTGTCTCGAAGCCCATATTTCACAACATAGCGAAGACATGACACGATGTAGGTAAAAAAATTTGAAAAGAAAATACGAAACCCATTATTTCTCCAAAAACTATGTTATTATACACAAAATTTTATGACATTTTTCTTACATAACGACTTAAATATATTCTTTAACCTTATAACACAAGCCTTCTGCAGTTTTTTCACTCTTTTATATTATATATATATATATATATATATATATATATATATATATATATGTGTGTGTGTGTGTGTGTGTATGTATGCATGTGTGTATATATGTATGTATGTACGTATATATATATATATATATATATATATATATGTCCACTGTATAAATATGTTGCGTCAGCTTATGTCGCTATCAAGAAATCTAGAGTATATTGGATATTTAAATTACTTGCACGATTTATGAAGGATTAATTTAAGTATATTTTTGTGTGTATATACTTATATAAATGAAATATATGTTCGTGTGTGCGCGCGCGCGTGCACACACGCATACATATTATATATACATAGGTAGATATAAACATATAGGTATATGTGCATGAATGATTATCATCTGTTCACATTCCGTTCCGTTTGTGCCTGTATGCATACACATATATATCTGTGTGTACGGCTATTGTGATATTAAATCTCTTGTCACGTATTCACTATCTTTTTAGTTTATCAGATGACATTGTCAATTTACCTCTTTCATTCTGTTTATTGCGACGATTTCATTCGCTGAATTTATTTGTTCCGTCTGTCTATGTAAATTTTAACTGCAAATGAATGTCTTACTATATTACAATATATTAATGTCCTAAGTCGGTGAGCTGGCAGAGACGTTAGCACGCCGGGCGAAATGCGTAGCTGTATTTCGTCTGCCGTAACGTTCTGCCGTTCTGAGTTCAATAAAAGTCGGCGAGCTGGCAGAACCGGGTGAAATGCGTAGCCGTATTTCGTCTGCCGTTACGTTCTGAGTTCAAATTCCACCGAGGTCGACTTTGCCTTTCATCCTTTCGAGATCGATAAATTAAGTACCAGTTACGCACTGAGGTCGAAATAGTCGACTTAATCCGTTTGTCTGCCCTTGTTTGTCCCCTCTGTGTTTAGCCCCTTGTGGGTAGTAAAGAAATAGGTATTTTGTCTGTCTTTACGTTCTGAGTTCGAATTCCGCCGAGCTCGACTTTGCCTTTCATCCTTCTGGGGTCGATAAATTGAGTGCCACTTACGCACTGGGGTCGGTATAATCAACTTGATCTCTTTGTCTGTCCTTGTTTTCCCCTCTGCCTGTAGCTCCTAGTGGACAGTAAAGAAATCAGAAACGTTAGCACGATGGGCGAAATGCTCAGCGGTATTTTGTATGTCTTTCGGTTGTGAGTTCGAATTCCGCAGAGGTCGACTTTATCTTTCATCCTTTCGGGATCGATAAATTGAGTGCCAGTTGCGCACCGGGATCGATGTCATCGACATAATCCCTTTATCTGTCCTTGTTTGTCTCCTCTACGTTTAGCCCCCTGTGGGCAATAAAGAAATAAATATATTAATGCCCTATATATATATATATATATATATATATATATATATATATGAATGAGACTATATGACATGAATGATATCAGCTTAATATTTGGCAGAAGTTTATAACTACATGCATTTCCTCTCTGTACTTTTTATATTGAATGCCACTTTCTCATATGTGTGTGTACACCTACATACATACATACATACATACATACATACATACATACATACATACATATATATATACATATATATATATATATATACATATATATATATATATATATATACATATATATATATATATATTATATATATATATATATATATATATGTATGTATGTATGTATGTATGTATGTATGTATGTATGTAGTATGTATGTATGTATGTATGTATGTATGTATGTATGTATGTATGTATGTATGTATGTATGTATGTATGTAGGTGTACACACACATATGAGAAAGTGGCATTCAATATAAAAAGTACAGAGAGGAAATGCATGTAGTTATAAACTTCTGCCAAATATTAAGCTGATATCATTCATGTCATATAGTCTCATTCATATATATATATATATATATATATATAGGGCATTAATATATTTATTTCTTTATTGCCCACATACATACATACATACATACATACATACATACATACATATATACATATATATATATATATACATATATATATATATATATACATATATATATATATACATATATATATATATATATATATATATACATACATATATATATATACATATATACCTATACATATATATATACATATATACTACATATATATGTATATACATATATATATATATATGTATATACATATATATGTATATACATATATATATATATATAATATATATACATATATATGTATATACATATATATATATATATATATATATGTATATACATATATACATACATATATATATACATATATATATATATTCATACATATATATATACACACACACACACACACACCTACATATACAGATAGATAGATAGATAGATAGATAGATAGATAGATAGATAGATAGATAGATGATCATGTATGTATATATGTACGAGGAAGAATAAAAAAATTATACACTCTTGTTTTTTCAATGTATTTACACAAAAGCAAGGGATAAACAAGTATGTCATTTTTCTATATAGTCTCCTTGTTTTTCGACGCACCTGGTCTAGCGGTTCACAAGCTTGCATATTCCCTCCAAAGAGGAAGGTCTTTCGGTTGGTCATTCAACCATTTATGCACCGCTTCCTGCACATCATCCGTAAGAAGTCGGCGACCTCGTAAACCATCTTTGAGCGGTCCAAATATATCATAGTCGGAAGGGACGAAATCTGGGTTGTAGGCAGGGTGTTCTAGCACCTATAAACCAAGACCGGATTTAAATCATGGTGAGGGGCCCGGGGCACTTCAAGTTTGGTGGGCCCCTTATGAGGAAATTAACAAAGTTAAATCTCGAAACCCATCTAGTTCATGTACCGTAAATCCTCGAGTATAATCCGCATTTTTATCCCAAAATTTAAAGGTCAAAATCCCTAGTGCGTACTATATACGAGGTTAAAAATGAAAATTATTTTCTAAGTAATGTCCGGCAATGTTTATTCAGATGCATTTTGTGATGTTGGGTGCAAAAATACCTTAAGCTAAGCCTGAAAGCAATGAAGTCATAAAAAAATCATCCATAACTTGCAGTAAGCAACATTTATTAAACGTTATTACTGTTATTTCTTTATTTTCTGAAAACAAAATGCACAAAAATGCTACACGTTTGCATTATGTTATATATACAATAATAATAAAGGACGTTATCGTATACATTTTTACAAACCAAGAACGTTATATAGACCTCCTTGACTCAAGTTAGAGAAGGGGTGCGTATTATACACAAGGTTTAGGTTTTTCAGAGGTACAGCCCCCTAAAAATCCCCTGCGTACTATATTCGAGGATTTACGGTAATTGAATTCGATGAATTAGCAGAGAAAGTTTAAATAATGACTGAAGATGTCGCTTTTAGGTACACTTTCAAAATTCAAATTTCGTTTTTCACACATCCACTTGCAATATGTGACTTTTCTTTCATTGTGAAAAGTACAAAGAAGTGGGGAAGAAGGGGTAAGTTTTTTTTTTCCCCCTTTTAATGCGAGCTGCAAATGTTTCAGAATGTGGAATAAGATAGCATGACAGAAAATTTCGAAAAAGAAAAGAAATAATTTTTGTGGTTGTTGCTGTTCCAAACACATGATGTGTGTGTGTGTGTGTGTTTGTGTGTGTGTGTTTGTGTGTGTGTCTGTTTGTGTGTGTAAGGGGTGGATAGAGACACCAACATTTAAAAGACATGGATTCTTCTTTCAAAACGATTTCTCTTCATTGTTTTTCTTTGCAATGCGAGAAAGAAAAGTGGGGGGAAATCCTGATAAAAACAGAAAAAATCAAGCATCTATTTCCAGTTTCCAGTAGAGATAGGTGGAGTACAGTGAGTAATATTTACGGCACTTTTGACTTCGAAAAAATATTTTTCACAAATGTTCACTACCTTGCAAAAACTATATCAGCAGTATAGTTAGACAAGGAAGACCACGACTATCTATAACCGTCTACTTCGTACTTTCTCTATATATACTGGCTGACATCACCTTATTTATAATGACTTCACATACCACTTGTCACGTGAGAGGGGTGTACTATTATTTCTATTATCCCCACAACATCTCCCTTTCAGATTTTTCTTTTTTTCTTAGAGAATGTCATTTTATTTCTTTTAATAGCAATACTTTTTATATCACCCGACCTCCCTTTTTTTGGGTTCTTTTCTTAGTTACACATTTAATATATTTTCCATTTGGCATCTACTTCCAGGAACTCCATACATTTTTCTTATGCTTGTGCGTCTGGGATCAATCACCTGTGGTAGCATTATACTTGAAAAGTATCTTATAAACATTCCACTGGTTCTTGCATTCTCTCGGGTTCACTTTCAACGAATCTTTTTCCAGCTGGTTCATGTGTCTCTTGTATTCGCCTTTTCTACTTTCCACCAAGTATAGCATTTTTTTTTATCTGTTTGGTAATCACGCCATCTCCCCAACTCTGTTTTCCTTTCTTAGATGCCCTCACAAATACATTTTCATCAATTCTGAAAGATGTTGCTGCATTTTCCTTTGCAATTTTTCTTTTCTTACCAATGGTGACATACATACAGATATATTTGAATTTGCTGTCACACGATATACACTTAAGAATTGTTGCAGAGCTAACTCATCCATGACTCCCTTATTTGACTTCCTTAGGGGTTCCCTTGAATATATCGACAAAGCGTTCGACTCGCCCACTAGATCCGGTATGGTATGACGCCATAGTTACATGTTCTACAGCAAACGTTTTGCAGAACATTTTTAATTCAAAACACAAATTGCATCCCATTATCAGACACCATGGCGTCTGGGACACCAAATCTCACAAACAGCGCACGTAAAAAATTTGTCACACTTGAAGAGGTTGTTTTTTTACACTTACAAATTTCTGGCCATTTGGAGAAACTATCAGCTACCACTAAGTAGTCTGAATCGTTTAAAGGACCAGCGAAATTGATGTGTAGTCTCGTCTACTGAACATTTACTTTTGGCCAAGGTTCACATTTTATCATCGGTAATTTTGCTACTAGAGCACATCCTCTACAGCCTATCACTAAATTTTCGATTTCTGTATCTATTTTTGGCCAGTACTCACAGCTGCACATTAAAGCTTGGATCTTTTCGGTTTGAACGGCAGTTTTTTCTAGCGGTGTCATATGAAATTGTCACCATAATTATGACCCTAGTATCGATCTATTGCATTTCAATCTGTTTTAGGGTTAGGGTTAGTTAGGGGTGGGGAAAGGGTATCTTTTTTTCTTCACAAATGTAAATAAACCCAATCTGTTTCTTAAACGAGAGACATATTCATACGGCACAGACTGTTTTTTTTACCTCAATAGACGTCACTGATTGGTTGAAATTGCAGAAATTGAAGAAAAAAAACAACAAATATCTTACAAACAATAAAGTCAAGATAAAAAGATGTTTTATAAACACATTCTACCAGTATACGAAGTTTAAAATTTTTTAGTTACCTAGAAATTATGTTAAAAACTGCCGTTCAAACCGAAAAGATCCTAAAGCTTTCATCCCCGAAATATCAGGATGTCCGAAATGAAATTCCCTCGACATTTTCTTTCGTAGTGTTTCAAGTATCACTACTCTCTGTACACCATCACAAATTGAGTATAGGTTCACGTCTTGGTTTTGTTTCGCACCAATATTATTCCTATTTACATTTCCTGACCACAATGTTCTTTTCACTTCTCTTATGAATCTGTCTTTTACTACATTTCGCTTTATGTCTTCTAGGGTTACTGTTATTTTGCGTACCACATTTCTCATTGCATTTTTTATTTCTCCTTCTGCTCTTGAAGCTGCAAATTGTAAAATTTAAGCATATCATAAGAGTGTAGTTGCCCACGGATATATATTCAGAAAATAGAAAGGCCATTGTGGTCGACAAAGACACATACAAGAGACTAGTAGACATGTGCGGAAAAAAGATTGACCCGCCCGGAGTGTGAGTGGAGTTCGATGAACTGCCACCCGTACTTGAACTCAGAGACGTTGGAGCCTTTCATGAGGTACAAAAATGTAAAGAAAAAAGAGTAAGTAAAATTATTTTGCTGAAAGAAAAAAAAGGCAAAAGTAAAAGTGTTTCAATGAAAAAAAAGAGGAAAAAAGATGATTAAGAAAAAACAATAGAAAAATAGAACGATTGTGAATAGTTTGTATAAACGTTCAAATGGTACTGCATGGAAATGAGGCCCCTGCAGCCATTTCATTTCTTCATATAACATTTCATTCTCGTTCGTTCTATGTTTTATATCCCCATTGTGGTGTTGTGTCTGTCCTTGTAGTGTCCCCCTCTGTATTGTGGCCGTGTTGCCAAATAAAGAAATTCTGACATTTATTTGTATTCAAGTTGTTGATAACGGAGTGTTTTTATCGTGAGAGAGTTAAATATTTGTTGGATCTTTTCCTTTTGATGGACGGAATTCAACACAATTTCATATTTGTTTGTTACTGTTCGAATTGTTGATATTGTAAATTGTTGTTTTATTTATTTTTTCCATTGAGGGAAAAATGGAAAAAACGCCAGCGATCGACCACAGTTATGCGGCCGCAACTGGAAAAGGAACTGAAGAGGAAACGCTGGAAATAAGTGAAATTCAGGTAGAACCAAGAAACATGAAGAAATATGAGAAGTTACTGGAGAAAGAAGGAGATGCATTGAAGTTGACGCCACCTGCAGACCTGACAAGCAGTGTAACGAAACGAACAGTTATATGTAAAACAATGAAGATAGCAACGAGAAGGATAGAGATTGCGACAGTGGAGGAAATTGAAGAGGTTTTGAAAAGCATTAGAAAACTAACGACATATATAACAAGAGGAAGGAAGTATGCCATCGTGGAGGTATGCTTTGCGGCAGAGGAGGGGGCAGTTGGACACGCAGCGGAGAGATCGGAGGAGTGGGTACTTTTGCCGTTGTGCAGTGGCAAACGTGTGGCCAGAGTGCAACTAAGCAAAGTATCTCAGAACTAGAAGAAACATGGCTGATGACAGCCATAATGTTCAACATGAAAGATGAGGCCAAGATACTGAAGGCTACAAGGACAAATAGAATCAACGGATCTTTTCGGTTTGAACGGCAGTTTTTTCTAGCGGTGTCATATGAAATTGTCACCCATAATTATGACCCTAGTATCGATCTATTGCATTTCAATCTCTTTTAGGGTTGGGAAGGGTATCTTTTTTTCTTCACAAATGTAAATAAACCCAATCTGTTTCTTAAACGAGGAACATATTCATACGGCACAGAATGTTTTTTAACTCAATAGACGTCAGTGATTGGTTGAAATTGCAGAAATTGAAGAAAAAAACAACAAATATGTTACAAACTATAGAATTTTCTCAATAAAGCCAAGAGAAAAAGATGTTTTATAAACACATTCTAACAGTATACGAAGTTTTTAATTTTTTAGTTACCTAGGAGGGGTTCACAGTGGTGGAAAGAAGGAAAAGTGGAAAAGTGAGCCCGCCGCCAGGTAACCAGAAAAAGAAAAAAGAAGAGGTGGAAATGAAAGATGCGACCAGAAGGAAGGAAGACACAATGGTGGTGGAGAAAGAAAGTGAAAAAGTAATTGGAAAGGTGTGCGAGAATGAGTTACAGAAGGAGGAAACAGCGTTGAAGGCGCCGGTTAATTCAACGAAGGAGAAAGATTCAAGAGTGCAACTGTATGAGGGTGAAATGGAGAAATTGTTCAGAGTGGAGATAGAAAAGGAAAAGGTACCAGAAATAGAAGTAGAAAAGAGAAAACCAAGAAGAGGAAAAAATAAATGGAACTTCGTAACATATGCATAAAACAAAGAGGTGGAAAGAAAAATTGTAAAATTTAAGCATATCATATGAGTGAAGGTGCCCACGGATATATATTCAGAAAATAGAAAGACTATTGTGGTCGACAAAGACACATACAAGAGATCAGTAGACATGTGCGGAAAAAAGATTGACCCGCCTGGAGTGTTGGTGGAGTTCAATGAACCGCCACCCATACTTGAACTCAGAGACGTGGAGCCTTTCATGAGGTATTAAAATGGGAAAAAAAAGAGTAAAATTGTTTTGTTGAAAAAAAAAGAAAGGAAAAAGTAGAAGTGTTTCAATGGGAAAAAAATATGATTAAGAAAAAACAATAGAACGTGTATGTGTGCACGCAGCTGTATATGCATGCACTAGCACTATGACCCGGCGTTGCCAGGTCATAGTGCTAGTAATATAATGAAATGTTTCGTAAGTGCTGAATGAATTTTAAGGTGTGCTCTACCTTTTTTCACAGCAATGAATGGGGCACAAAGCTGATTTTCTGACAGATTCGAATATCACCGAAAACGATGTTATTAGCACTACACTGTCACCAAAAGATCACCTAAACTATCACCACTTTTGATTATCAACTCATAAAAACATTCCGTTTGCTCTTAACTCGTTGTCTTTGTTTTTTTTTTAGTTAACCATTGTCCTGTCTATAGATTTAGTCTTAATTTGAATTATTGTGTGAGGTTGCTACATTAATTTTGTTAACCCTTCGAGCCCTTCAGTTCAATGACTGAAACAAGTAGAAAGCAAAGGTATTATCTGTTATTTTATACCAGTTACTTGTTTCATTCTGGGGTACCACATCGAAGGTTTTAGTCGAATAACGCGACACAACCTCAATCATGAGTTCTCTTGTGATGAAAACAATGCAATTATTATTACATGCATCATTTGTTTTTGTTTTTTAATGGATTAGTCAGAAAAGTTAGGACAGAAACTATGGCATTTACAATGTCTTCATTATTAGTGAGAAGAAAGGATAAAATTTTTCCCGGGATGGAGAGCTAGCTTCAATGCATGCAACGTAGTGTTCTCTGCTAGAGAGAGCCAAGTGCAAGGTGATGGGGAAACTCAATAACTGATTAAGTTTATCTCTCAAATTTATTAAGGTATGTACTTCAATCTCAGCATCTAAAATGATAAAATTAACTTCAATTAATGATTCTGGGAAAGGTATATCCAACACATGACCAGTACTATTCACCTCTCCACATACCTCAAAGAAATTCATATTAGATTACAAAATCATTACTAATGCAATTTAGTGATGGAACTAATGTAATTTAGTATTGTAAGGAGATGACAAAAATAATTTTCAAAAGAAGGGATAGTTGTGAATAACTATCAAATGATAGAAAATTGAAGAGGAAAATTACACAACTTCTGTATTATGAAGTGTCTTCACTGAACTAATGAATGATCTTTCTAAAATTTATTACATTACTAATGGTTCTAATAAAGCAATTTTCTTTTCTTTACATAAACTCCTTTGCATCCAATCATTTAATTTCAAAAGAAATGCAATAATTTAACTCAAATATAGGACTTAGTTTTATCATATTTTCCTTTTACAGCTAATCTAGAATGAGTTCAATACCTGTGAACATGATTTTAATGACTTCATAAAATCTTACATATTCAAATGGAGAAATGCAATATATACATACCCCTCATTCATTGGATAATAAACTTTTCTTGTGAAGACCTTCTAAGGCAAGTGAAATCAAATCAAAACGATATGGCCGATGACAGTACCGCCTGATTGGCATTCGTGCCAGTGGAACGTTAAAAGTACATCCGACCTTGATTGTTGCCAGAGCCACAGATTAGCTCCCATGCTGGTGGCACATAAAAAGCACTGTTCGAGCGTGATTGTTGCCAGCATTGCCTTACCAGCACATGTGCTGGTGGCACATGAAAAATAACATTCAAGTATGGGTGTTGCCAGTGCTGCTGGACTGGCTCCCGTGCAGGTAGCACATAAAAACTACCTTTCAAGCATGGTCGTTGCCAGAACCACCTGACTGGCCCTCGTGCCAGTAGCACGTAAAAGCACCCGCTACACTCTTGGAATGGTTGGTGTTAGGAAGGGCATCCAGCTGTAGAAACTTTGCCAGATCAGATTGAGCCTGGTGCAGCCTTCTGGCTCACCAGCCCTCAGTCAAACCATCCAACCCATGCCAGCATGGAAAGTGGACGTTAAACAATGATGATAATATATACATGTACGTATGTATATATCTTTTGCTCTTCTTTCATATTTATGCCACACCTGGAAACAATCCTTGAGTTGTATCTATGGTTTATACTGGGATTTGCTACCCAAATGTATACATACCTGCAGTACACCGTCAACAAATACACCTGGTCGGTCTTTACCTTATTGTAAACTCAATGCTTTGGTACCCAGCCAGTCTTAGTGTCTACTTGTTGATATGCCTAGATTCTAATGCATCCTGTAACGAATGTGTGTGTGTATGTGTTATTCTTGTGAAAAAGGTGAATAGGCAAAAGCAGTATAGAACTGTGCTATTTGACTTACAGTATTATTTTTAACTAGTTTTAACTTCAGACTTCACATAGCCTGCTTTGTATTCTGTGTTTCTCTGAAATTTATAATATCCATTTCTAACATAAGTGGTGGCACATGGCCTAGTGGTTGGAGCAGTGGGCTCGCAGTCGAGGGATCGCGGGTTCAAATATCAGACCGGACGATATGTGTGTGTGTTTATGAGTGAAACACCTAAGCTCCACGTGGCGCCAGCAGAAGGTAATGGCAAACTTCTGCTGACTCTTTTGCCACAACTTTCTCTCCCTCTTTCCACCTGCATCTTGCAGCTCACCTGCAATGGACCGGCGTCCCGTCCAGGTGGGGAACTTATATGCCAAGGAAACTGGGAAACTGGCCCTTATGAGCCTGGCATGGCTCGAGAATAAACAAAGAATTTCTAATATAGGCACAAGGCTACCAATTTGAGAGAGCATGTTTTTAATTATATCAATTCCTGTAAATAAATGGTACATACTTCATCAACCTCAGAAATATAAACTGTGAAATAGACACTAGCAGCCTTTGTACTCTGAATATAAAAATATGTAGTTGATGAATAATTCTTATCATCATTGTTTTACATCCACTTTTGATACATTTTTCTAGTGTTTTACTGCCAGCTGCTCTTCTTGGATCCAACTCCTTCAGTCACTTCTCATAACAAACAGGAATGTTGTGTCCCTGTCATAAAATCAAGAGAGACATATTAAACATAACTAAACACCAAAAAGTATTTTGACTCCTTAGTCAATACACTTCATTCCTTCTCAGGTCAGTAGTAAAAATAATAATCTACTGGAGTTGATCCTATCCTTGTAGTTCCTGTTGCAGAAATTGTGTCATGTCATGAAAAAAAACCCACTGCATTGTTAACATCTTTGAATGTATATCTTCTTTCTGAGGAATTTCAACCGTGTTTCGTGGTCTGCTACTACAACAGCTCCTTTATAGGATCCAGTTAGCTCAAGACATCATCAGGAGGAACCATGTCCGGTTTCGGCCCCTACTCATCTACCGTTTTGACGTGGCGGGCCCCCTCCTTTCGGGGTTGTATTCAGCTCTGGTGTTGGGTGCATGTCTTCTTTCTTCTTCTTTCTTCTGTTCCCTGGCCTCTTTGATGTAGTGTCAATGAGTGTCAGTGGGTGACTGACTGTCTTGTGAAATTTCCCTTTGTATGTGTTTTAAAAGTCTTGAAATTGTTGAAATTACTGTCTTTTATTATATATAGGTCCTTATTTACAAATTCCATATAGATCTTCTGTGCATTATGACTCAAAAATCTTCAAACTAGAAATAGCAGTATTCCTCATCACTAAGCTCAAAAGTATGAATTTTCATTTACAACATGGCACCAGAAAACAAAAGCTCCATAAATCTCACAAATCTAAAGTAGAAATGAAGCTTTATAGTCACATTTATACTTCTAATTTTGGAGTCAGTTTGTTTCTATATTTTACATGTGTATATATATATATATATTTTCTTTTTTTTTTTTTGATATCTACTGTTAATTTATTATGTGATGAAAAGCTGAATATTAGGCAATTTGGCTTTATGATGGTGAATTTTAAAATGCATTTCAATCTTTTATTCAAGTTAAAACTCAGTATTACAAAGAAAAAAATGTGCCCTCCTAATGCAAATATATCCATATTATAAGCCAGAGAAAAATATTGTTGTTCTTTTGGGTTTGTTTTTTAGTGCATACATTTAGAAATGTTTTTATTGGAGAAATATTTCACTAAATTTTGTATGAGTTCCATTCAAAAATGTTGTTATAGTTAAATCTATTAACTGGAATCCAACAGATTTGAATCCTTTTGAGAAACAAGTCTTTGATGATTTCTCTCAATCATAGACTGTATGTGGTCATGCCAACAGTTTCTACTTTATCTGAAGGAAAATGTGAATAGCTGTGTCAAAAGTCAGTTGGAAATATAGCTGTAATTTCATTTAAGCATAAAGGATAGCAGAATAGAATATGGAGATTTTTATTTTCTCAAAGAATTTGTATTCTAAATGTCTCTGGAAAATATTGCCTAATCCAATAACATTTACAAATAACTCTGAACAAATTCTGAAATAAATGGGTTCTTTTAATAATAGCTAATCAGCAATAATTAATAATCAACACATTAAGAATTGGATGAATATATCATTAGCCCAGATGATCTAATAGCTAATATCCTTTAAGTAATTTTTTTAAAGCATTTTCTGTTCCTGGTTATAAATAAAAATAGGTGTACAAAATTTCATTCATATGTATTTTGTCTCCTTAGGTATGGAGACTAAATATGCTATAGATGAAATTCTGTATATTTAAATCTATGAAATGTCATAGATAGGACATTGGAACAATGTCCCAAATTCATGTGTTTAGAGATGTTGATCTCTAAGGCAATGAATAATTTTTGTTTCATGCCCCAAAGAGCAACAGAAATTACTTGAATGTTGCACCTTTATTTTATTTTTTTATATTTAAAGTTATAAATTCTATATTTATTGTGATTTTGGTGTCTCTGTCAGAGAAGACATAAAGCAAAATATAAACTGTTTACAAGAAGACATTGTCTCACAAGAATGAGTAGGTGGTTATTTTGGGAACGTTACCGATTTCTGGTATCAAGATAATGAAATGTGTTTGCTTCGTAACACACTTAGATATTTTACCAATCAACTAATCCTTGATTTTTGAAGTATGGAACAGTTTTACTACCAACATCACCTGAATAGTCATGCAGTGTGTATGTATGCGCATGTCATACAGTATATTTATGCATCTGAGACTAAGAACCAATTCCAATTCTAGTCACTTTCTTGTCGCATTGTACATTGATATAAAGTAAATTCATAAGTATCTATCTTTAGATGTGTATAACTACGTGGTTGTACATGAATATTTGAATAGCTATCCTGCTACCTGTCGATAAAATGTGTGTGTGTGATCATTATTATCATCAATATCATTTAATGTCCAGCTTCCATACTGGGCAGAATCTGATAAGTTGAAGAGCAATGTGTTGCTGTAGCATTAATAACAGTAATCTTTTCTTTCCAAAATACATTCACGCATATATATATGAAGCTGAATCAAACCATTACAAATAATATATATGTATATATGTGTGTATAATATATATATAATGTAAAAATAAATGTATATATATCTATATATACGTGTATATATATATATACATATATATATATATACATTTATGGCTGGTTTCCATGTGCCGGTGGCACGTAAAAAGCACCAACCAATCGTGGCCGTTGCCAGCCTCTTCTGGCTCCTGTGCCGGTGGCACGTAAAAAGCATCCACTACACTCATGGAGTAGTTTGCGTTAGGAAGGGAATCCAGCTGTAGAAACACTGTCAGATCAGACTGGAGCCTGGTGCAGCCTCCTGGCTTCCCAGACCCCTGTTGAACCGTCCAACCCATGCTAGCATGGAAAACGGACATTAAATGATGATGATGATATATGCTTGTGTGTGTGTGTCTGTGTGTGTGTATATACGAGGCGCTAGCCAATAGTAACCAGAAACGTTCTCTGGCACAAGCCCATTATAGTTCAGGCTTCCGCTGCTGGAATCTACTTGATGCAAACCTCAGGCTTCAGTCTGCCGACCAGCGGCGTTAGGTGAGGTCGTACTACCACGTGGTGCGTCTTTGTTTTGCAGTGCTTCTCCCTACTTTGTCGACTTTTGCGACGAGTGGAACGAAAGAAAAGCGTGCTTCCGTGAAATTCTGTTTCCTGCTGGGGAAAAAAGGCGGCCAAAACAGTTGTCATGCTTCAAACAGCTTACAAGGACGCTGCCATGAGCAAAACACAAATTTACGAGTGGTTTTCATGCTTTAGGAACGGTTACTTGTCACTTGAAAACCAACCCCGTTCAGGGCGGCCGTCGACCTCCCGTTCAA
>NW_021836142.1:0-47500 GCF_006345805.1 Octopus sinensis
AAGAAAACATCATGAAATTTCATGAATTGGTCTTGGAGGACCGTTACCAAACAACTGGACTCGTATCTTGGAGCGCCTGCCATCAAAATTTGAGCGAGGAGTTGCGAATGAAAACAGTTGCAGCAAAATTTGTGTCTCGCTTGGTCACGGAAATTTGTGCCTCACTTCCTCACGGAAATTTTAGCCTCGCTTGCTCAAAAGTAGTCAGAACTGAATGCATGTCGTGAACTGAAAGAATACCAGGAAGTCGTCCCAGACCTTTTTACGAAGGTCATCACTTGATGATGAAAGCAGGTGCTACGGAATTGGTAAATGTGAAAGAGGTGAAGAAAAAAACGACGGAGACTTTAACAGCAATACTTCACAGAAGTTCCAGCACTGCTTCGAACTGTGGAAAATGCATGTGAACCGATGCACTGCTTCAAATGGAGAATATTCTGAAGGCGATAAAAGTGTAAACATGTAAAACTAAGTAAATGAAATAAGATTGCAAAATTCCGGTTTCTTTTGGGTAACCACTCGTATATGTGTGTGTGTGTATGTATGTATGTGTATATATATATATAATGTAAAAATAAATGTATATATATCTATATATACGTGTATATATATATATACATATATATATATACATTTATGGCTGGTTTCCATGTGCCGGTGGCACGTAAAAAGCACCAACCAATCGTGGCCGTTGCCAGCCTCTTCTGGCTCCTGTGCCGGTGGCACGTAAAAAGCATCCACTACACTCATGGAGTAGTTTGCGTTAGGAAGGGAATCCAGCTGTAGAAACACTGTCAGATCAGACTGGAGCCTGGTGCAGCCTCCTGGCTTCCCAGACCCCTGTTGAACCGTCCAACCCATGCTAGCATGGAAAACGGACATTAAATGATGATGATGATATATGCTTGTGTGTGTGTGTCTGTGTGTGTGTATATACGAGGCGCTAGCCAATAGTAACCAGAAACGTTCTCTGGCACAAGCCCATTATAGTTCAGGCTTCCGCTGCTGGAATCTACTTGATGCAAACCTCAGGCTTCAGTCTGCCGACCAGCGGCGTTAGGTGAGGTCGTACTACCACGTGGTGCGTCTTTGTTTTGCAGTGCTTCTCCCTACTTTGTCGACTTTTGCGACGAGTGGAACGAAAGAAAAGCGTGCTTCCGTGAAATTCTGTTTCCTGCTGGGGAAAAAAGGCGGCCAAAACAGTTGTCATGCTTCAAACAGCTTACAAGGACGCTGCCATGAGCAAAACACAAATTTACGAGTGGTTTTCATGCTTTAGGAACGGTTACTTGTCACTTGAAAACCAACCCCGTTCAGGGCGGCCGTCGACCTCCCGTTCAAAAGAAAACATCATGAAATTTCATGAATTGGTCTTGGAGGACCGTTACCAACAACTGGACTCGTATCTTGGAGCGCCTGCCATCAAAATTTGAGCGAGGAGTTGCGAATGAAAACAGTTGCAGCAAAATTTGTGTCTCGCTTGGTCACGGAAATTTGTGCCTCACTTCCTCACGGAAATTTTAGCCTCGCTTGCTCAAAAGTAGTCAGAACTGAATGCATGTCGTGAACTGAAAGAATACCAGGAAGTCGTCCCAGACCTTTTTACGAAGGTCATCACTTGATGATGAAAGCAGGTGCTACGGAATTGGTAAATGTGAAAGAGGTGAAGAAAAAAACGACGGAGACTTTAAACAGCAATACTTCACAGAAGTTCCAGCACTGCTTCGAACTGTGGAAAATGCATGTGAACCGATGCACTGCTTCAAATGGAGAATATTCTGAAGGCGATAAAAGTGTAAACATGTAAAACTAAGTAAATGAAATAAGATTGCAAAATTCCGGTTTCTTTTGGGTAACCACTCGTATATGTGTGTGTGTGTATGTATGTATGTGTATATATATATATATATATATATATATATATATATATATATATCGGGGGTCAGTGAATATTGTCGTCTAAAAATGAAAATACCACTGACATCTCATTTTCACAGATTTATTTATCAAAAATATACAAAAATATCTTGAATTACCAAAGAGAAAATATATTCAACTAGCCTTGAAGCCGCCCTACGGATGGCATTCTGTCTAGCACCTGTATTCTAAATGTCTCTGGAAAATATTGCCTAATCTCGGTTCACCTTTAAGGCCTTTGGCCCCGCTATCGGGCTGCTTCACGACCCTCTAGCCTCGTGTAATGAAACTTATTTCTGTAAATGTGCTAAGCACTGATGCTGATCATAGTTTAATCAACAAGTGTAGGAGTGAGGTAAATGCAGTAAAACGGGTGGGGGGAGAACAGTGGTGGCCCCATCTCCTTACGATGCTCCCTGGGAGTTCATAGTATGTAATTCATTGCCATTGCTCCGGTTGCTATGCATTGCTATGTATTTAGTTTAAAATGCAGTAAAAGCAGGGGAGTCAGTGGTGCCCCAATTAGGTGGTCCTTAAAAACATAAACCCTCTTAGGACATTCCCTGGGATTAAGGGAGGTGCTGGTTTAAGTTTCGTTGTCCTTGTACCAACGGTCTAGGAGGAGTTAACGAACATAAAAACGTAACGGACTGAGAAGCATCACTCAAATATATATATTAAGACTAGCTATTTTGACCCGTGCTTCGCTCGGGTTTTGGTGGTGGTGTTGTTTTGTGCGTGTTGTCTCCTTTTCCCTTTCTTCTTTGTTCGTCTTCTTTGCCTGGTTCTTTTTATTGCCCTTTTCTTTACCTCCCTTTCCAAAATCCCCCAAATTTTTACACCTGCAATTAAAGATAACCGCCTGTAGCCCCTGCAGCAACATGAAAAGCCACCATAGACAGCGCAACCTGTCTATCCCATAAAACTCAATTTTTCCCATATTCCTCACCATGGCAACCAAACGATTGCCCCTAGCGACTTGCAACCCTCCTCATTTGATTTTTGTCACTCTCAGTACATGTCCTCACATTGCGCTGTCCACAAATTGACAGCCAAACACTCTGAAATATTCGTATTGGAGCTTCAGCGCGAAGTACCAAGCAGTACAGCATGTCGTTTCCAAATTTCTGGCAGAATGAATTGCGTCGTGGTGCTGTTTTTCTCACAGACGATACCCAACTGACCCTACTATACTGTGTAGTCGACAAAATCAAAAACAAACAATGCGCACGCGTGAAATTAAACATATAAAATGGTGACAGTTTACCCACCGCACCCTGTGTATATATGCGTGCGTGTGTATACATACATATATATATATGTGTGTGTGTATATGTAAAAAAAACACAAACTGGGACAAGAACGCAAAACATTTAGAAGACGATACAAAAAACACGGACGGGACATTCAATCTTCAGTCAAGAACCGGATCATCCTCGCAATTTCGGCTGATTAATCTTGACTTCTTAGATTGCTCCGACCTGGCCAGCCCCAAAGGAAAATCTAAGCCAAGCGCATTAGATTCCTTGGAATATATATATATATATATATTATATATATATATATATATATATTATATATATATACACATATATAAATATTGTTTAAAATAGTTAGTTTTGCCGGCCTGTAACAGAAGCCCTTGTCTTTTGGGCTTTAGATTCATTAATCTAAACATAACCTGTCAGAATTCATCAGATTGAACAGCCATCCAGTAATATGTATATATGCTCATGAAACTAGTGGTTTGTTCATGTTTTATTCAGATGAGGTATGAAAGACATAAGTGACCTTTATTTCCACAAATTTGAAATTGGCGGAAGCAGGCTAATGGAAGCAGCTTGAGAAATCGACAACAAAGCAATATGCTATGATGCATAGCAAATACATAGTGTATGATTTTTTTTTTAATGCATGGATACAAACAAATTAAATGGTACTGGATGTCTCTCTCTAGTTACTTTGTCATCTTCTGCATGCTCATTTTATGTTAGTTCCCACTGGATATATTCTTTTCTACTCTTGGCACAAGGCTCGAAGATTTTGGAGAGGGACCAGTCAATTAGATCGATCCCAGGACGAAACTGGTACTTAATTAATCGACCCCGAAAGGATGAAAGGCAAAGTCGACCTCTGCGGAATATGAACTCAGAACACGAAGACAGACGAAATACCGCTAAGCATTTCGCCCGACGTGCTAACGTTTCTTATTTCTTTATTGCCCACAAGGGGCTAAACATAGAGGGGACAAACAAGGATAGACAAACGAATTAAGTCGAATACATCGACCCCCCCAATGCGTAACTGAAAGGTAAAGTCAACCTCGGTGAAATTTGAACTCAGAACGTAACGGCAGTCGAAATACCTATTTCTTTACTACCCACAAGGTGCTAAACACAGAGGGGACAAATAAGGACAAACAAACGGATTAAGTCGATTATATCGACTCCGGTGCGTAACTGGTACTTATTTAAACGACCCCGAAAAGGATGAAAGGCAAAGTTGGTGAAATTGGAACTCAGAACGCAGCGGCGGACGAAATACCGCAAAGCATTTCGCCCGGCGTGCTAACGTTTCTGCCAGCTCGCCCCGTTTCCAACTGGATATATTGCGGGCGAATAAGAGAGTTGGTCTGTTGTGCAGGCAGCTATTTCACATTAAAGATTTTAAAAAACTTGCGCTAGTCCGCTTCCGGTATTTAATAGGTAAGACTGCATAGCATACGATTAATAGACTTCTAAGTGAATGTTGAATAATTTCATATTTTTTTACTCTTTTTTACTTGTTTGACTGCGACCATGCTGGAGCACCGCCTTTAGTCGAGCAAATCGACCCCAGGACTTATTGCCCTAAAGGAGAAACAGATTCTATAAATATTCGTTATAATGTTGCTATTTACGATTCTCGTAATCTTATAGAGCAAGAAATTGAGTTATTGGAAGTAGTAAGAAAGTCATAGATTGTACATATTCTAGTACATATTCTATCGGTTCTTTTTTGCCGAACCGCTAGGTTACGGGAACGTAAACACACCAGCATCGGTTGTCAAGCGATGTTGGGGGACAAACACAGACACACAAACATATCTATACATATAGATATATACGACGGGCTTCCTTCAGTTTCCATCTACCAAATCCACTAACAAAGCTTTGGTCGGCCCGAGGCTATAGTAGAAAACACTTCCCCAAGGTGCCACGCGGTGGGACTGAACCCGGAACCATGTGGTTGGTAAGCAAGCTACTTACCACACAGCCACTCCTGTGGTGGCCAAGTTATTTTGCCCATCAGTGACAGTGAAATACTGTTACTTATAATAGATTCGGGTGCACTGATGCAGTAGTAAAGGCAGAAGTTACTGTTTTCTGGTCCATGCATAGATGCAACCCATTTTTAACTACTGTACGTTCCAAGTCCATTGTCTTCGATCATTTTTTCACGCTGAGAGTTGCTGAAGCATGGAACAAACTACCGGCATCAGTTGTTAGTTGTCGGAGCACTGCATCCTTCAAAACTTCCATGCTTTCTGACATTCGCCAACACTACACCTGATTTTCTCCCCTCTATACACACACAAGCATGTACCTGACTCATGCATTGTTCGCTTTCCAGACATTTGTACATTACTGCATATGCTTTATATGCACTTTTGACAAGTTGTGGTGCACCTGAGCACTGTATACAATAATTTCATTATTATTATTATTATTATTATTATTATTATTATTCGAACGATCTTTTTCTTTTGGTTTATTTTCTTCTTTGCTGATTTTTATGTATTTATGCCTATATGTGGAATTCATTTCTGCTTGTATGTATACTTAATGTATAGGCGCAGGAGTGGCTGTGTGGTAAGTAGCTTGCCTACCAACCACATGGTTCTGGGTTCAGTCGCACTGCGTGGCATCTTGGGCAAGTGTCTTCTGCTATAGCCCCGGGCCGACCAATGCCTTGTGAGTGGAATTGGTAGACGGAAACTGAAAGAAGCCTGTCGTATATATGTATATATATATGCGTGTGTGTGTTTGTGTGAGTGTGTTTGTCCCCCTAGCATTGCTTGACAACCGATGCTGGTGTGTTTACGTCCCGTCACTTAGCGGTTCGGCAAAAGAGACCGATAGAATAAGTACTGGGCTTACAAAAGAATAAGTCCCGTGGTCGATTTGCTCGACAAAAGGCGGTGCTCCAGCATGGCCGCAGTCAAATGACTGAAACAAGTAAAAGAGTAAAAAGAGTAAAGAGTAATGTAGGCGTTTGCGCGCGCGCACGTGTGTATGTGTGTGTGTGTGTTTGTGTACGTGGGCGTGCGCGCGTGTATGTGAAAATCATGTTGGAAACATCAGAATCAACATCGAAAAAGGTGTTGTGTCCATCACATCGTTAACGATTTCGGCATACATCAATATCCATCTATCCATCTATTTATCTCTTTCTCTTTTCTACCTCTCTCTCTATATATGTGCGTGTATATATGTATATACATATATATATATGTGTGTGTATATATATATATATATATATATATATATATTTATTTATATGTGTGTGTGTATGTATATATATATATATTATATATATATATATATATAATATATATATATATATGTATATATAATGGTTTGGTGATACAGCTGTAAAGCTTGTATGTGTATGATGTCTCTACACATACAAGCTTATATATATATATATATGTAGCAAAATAAAAATAATCAGGAAGGAAGAAAAGTGTTCTTAATTAACAGCAGCCTAAGACAAATGAAATATTTCTGTAATGATCTCATAAGTCCACGTCCTGTCGTAGTCGACGGGGATCGGAATTCCTTAGATCAACATCCGAGAACGATAGCGTAAACAGATTTCAAGGTAGATAGCTACAGTAATCACAAGTAACCATATCACGGTGCTTCTACTTTTGACTATAATATTCGCAATAATTATAATAGTATTAATCATCAATCATTGTTGATAGAACTAGCTATAGTGGACGTCACAGCGTTAATTGCCCTAAAGGAGAAACAGATTCTATAAATATTCGTTATAATGTTGCTATTTACGATTCTCGTAATCTTATAGAGCAAGAAATTGAGTTATTGGAAGTAGTAAGAAAGTCATAGATTGTAGTATTGTATGAACTGAAGTGTGTCCCGGTGATGTAAGTCCTGTGTGTGTTTATGGAAACCAGAGGTAAATAAAATAATGATGTAAAAGCTGAATTATAGTTATGAGGAATAAGATAAAGGAGATGGTGAGAGAGAATCTAAGGATGTTGTAACCCCCAGATTACAGGAGATGTATTTACGGCTGCACCACAAAGTTGTTTGTATCGGTCATGTTGAATGTATAGATTAAGATGAGTATATTACAATAGCCGAGGCAGATAGTGGTTAGAAGCATGTAGAAGATGGAATATAATCTCTATATATGTAAAGCTGAAGTTGTCTGTCTATGGCAGGTTTGGTAGCCTTCAACTAACACTATCTCCTCTGAGACCCTGCGGCGCAAGTTGACCAAAAGTGGGAGTATGATAGAAGAGGGCTTGCTCTTCCTTCTGTAGAAGGAAAAATTCAAATCGGACCATGTTAACACCAAAAATTAATTACATAAAAAAAGTGCTTTTTTTTTCTATGAAAATCCCTATTTTTTACGATTTTTTTTAATGCTGTGTTGCCATTTTTCGGTGTATTTCAACCAGAAAAATGTTCACCTAAAGAGAATAACAAGCTACATAATGCAAAAATTTTACTTTTCAAAGATTCCAATTCTAAAGGGTCGAAACAAACCCGAGCAACGCCAGGCGATACTGCTAGTATAGTATAATATTGTAGCGTACCCGTCGTGCCTGCTTGGATTATTTCAGGGCTAAACATTAAAGGTCTAGAAAGTACGAAGCGAGCAGCCACGATGCATGCGCAAAACACAACAGCCCTTAACGGAAGTCGTGAAAGGCATATAAGGACTTTTCCTCGTTTTTTTTTCCCCTCTTTGGGCAGTCAAGTTTGCCAACTGCCCACAGCTAGGACTGCTAGCTCTCTTTCTTTGCTTCAGTGCACTAAACGTGGTGTTGCGATGCCTCCTCACTGTAGGTACCATCTGACGATATATTCGTTCGATGTTTTTGTTTGAACTGTACATGCCATAACATCTTGCAACGCATTTCCAACAAAATAAAAATTGTTATATATAGTGAGTATTTATTTTTCATTTACACGCAGCCCACACCTAAACAACACATCGCCAACCTATCAATGGAAACACACTAAATCAATGGAAACTCACTAAAATAAAAAGCAAGGAGGTAACATAAATATTGCATGTATATATACTTTTCACGTCCATAAGGTATGATGTTCCAAATGGTCTTAGAGAACCATTTAAAAAGATATTTAGAAGATTTCGAGGGGTAGTATGAAAGATCCGTGACATAGAATGGTTTCTGGCCACTCTATGCGGTAGCTAAACTGACCGCTCCTTTCCGTAAACGTAACATATGTTCATACGCTGCAGCAAACACATGTCTATAAAGTAGCTACTTTGTCCACATTCCAAGCTGTCACTATTCGTCATATTGCTAAAATTTTGCTATATTATTACAGTTATTATTACTATTGCTATTCAGTTTAGCCAGATTGGATTAAGTGATATTTAAAGCTTTATTGGGTAAGAATTAGGTAAAAGTTATGCTGTGTTGCGATTGAAGATATTAAGCCATCTTTGCTGGAGAGAGAGGAGCACTTGGCAAGAAGAATACTTTTGCAATTGAAGTAATGACTTCTGATTTATGCAGCAAATTATACATTACTTTTCTACGCCTAATTCTGTTGGTGTTAATGCGTCTCCGAATAATATTCAGTCAATACGACATGCTTTCGATGATGACATTTCGTCTGTGTGCTTTGTTACAATATGGATCTGTGTTCGTTTCCAATTTGCTCTCTGATAAACATATTGGTGATTCAACGTAATATTTTTTCCCCCAGATATTTGGTTTCAGATCTTGGATGGTTCGATTGTTTGTCAATGTAATAGAGTAACTCATGTAGTCTTGCGGTCTGTGTTGAAATCTGTCCCCGTATTTTTTTTGAATTTGATACTTTTAGTTACTGAGAAGAGTTTGTCTTGAATAGTAAAAATCAAATACTGTACGGTGGTCTCAAATTCACATTTCTCATATTCATTTTGATTTTTATCTGGTTAGCAACGTCTATCGTAAAGTATTCGCTGGAATTTTGCCCACATGATCAACGAATCTAACCAATTGCCACTTCGTTTGGAAAGAATGTTGCCCACGCGATCAACAAAATCTAGCCAATCACAATTTCCCAGTGAAAACATCAATTTTTGGCGCGTTGCTTTCTGAATCCATCAATAAGTATGAAATGACAAACATTTGTTCAACACCCAAATAGCTTTGAAACGTAATGTATCAGAGAGAGTGTGAGACGATACAGCAGACGACACGGCGAAGAGACACGGGAAGCAGCTGAACCAATCAACATAATGAACTACCCACAGAAACACAATGACTAGCAGTAACTTTTCGAATATTATTTCAGGTGCACCAAGTACAATAACATCCAAACTCTCAACGAAAAATAAAGATTGTTCGTCAAAGCCTCAACAGATTTCGTTGTTTTCTTCTATGTACAACTGTTGATCTCCGACGCTAGAAATAACAGCCAGCATTCGCTTAAGTACAAGTTATAGTCTATGGATTCAAATTCCGCCGAGGTCGACTTTGCCTTTCATCCTTTTGGGGTCGATAAATTAAGTACCAGTTACGCACTGGGATCGATGTAATCGACTTAATCCGTTTGTCTGTCCTTGTTTAGCCCCTTGTGGGTAGTAAAGAATTATATACTAGTTATCGGCAACCAGCTTTAGTACAAGTCTTATCGACCTCTGCCAAACACAAGAATGTCCCGCAATTACGCAACTTTCATAAATGTATAATTTTTCTGCAACAATGCTCTGAGATGGTTTCTTATTGACTGATGCTGCAATGGTTTTCCTCAAATGGTCAATTGTTGTAGTTCTTATTGTGAAAGGGCTTGGCAGGAGTGGCTGTGTGGTAAGTAGCTTGCTAACCAACCACATGGTTCCGGGTTCAGTCCCACTGCGTGGCATCTTGGGCAAGTGTCTTCTGCTATAGCCCCGGGCGACCAATGCCTTGTGAGTGGATTTGGTAGACGGAAACTGAAAGAAGCCTGTTGTATATATGTATATATATATATATATATATATATGTATGTGTGTCTGCGTTGTCCCCCTAGCATTGCTTGACAACCGATGCTGGTGTATTTACGTCCCCGTTACCTAGCGGTTCGGCAAAAGAGACCGATAGAATAAGTACTGGGCTTACAAAGAATAAATCCCGGGGTCGATTTGCTCGACTAAAGGCGGTGCTTCAGCATGGCCGCAGTCAAATGACTGAAACAAGTAAAAGAGTAAAGAGTAAGAGAGTGCTATCTATGGGAGTTTATATTCCGTTTATGCTCAAAACCCGAAAAACATTCAATTTAGTACTCAAAGCATGATAAAGAGCAGAGTTTATATTTTCATTTGAATATCAAGTTCTACGGATCAGTTGCCCGTTTCAGCTAATTTTGTATTTATAAGGAAAGATCACTTATATTCAAGCGGAATATTTAAGACAGAAACAAAACACATTAGAAAATACATATATAAAAACAAGCGCTAGATACACTCTATAGAAAACTTAAATCAAAATGTTCTGGTTGCCAGATCTCTAGCGATTTCGAAATACATTGAAATAAGATATGCATAAGTAAGAAAAGGGAGAGAGAGAGAAAAAATTAGGCCATTTTTCTTCAGTTTCAGCCTCGCAGGGTCGGTTTCTTGCTATTTGTTGCAGTCCTGCGTTATCACCTTTGTCAGGTTTTATTTCTTAGAACACACCCTCACTACATCTTCTCTTCCCAGGTCTTCCTCTCTTGCAGGTTCCGTCCACTTAGAGTCACATACTTCATACTACTTTCCATGCCTCTTTCTTTCCGGAGTCAGTCAGGGCAAATGTGTCGTTACTTACTCCTCAACGACGTCTCGGTTTCATCTTGTATACAGTCTTTACGCCCCTGATTATCACGACGCAGAATATGCAACATCCTCTTACTTTCACCCTCTCCACTTTCTATGTCTGTAAATCTCTAGCTTGTCATCAGTTTTCTTGATATTGCACTTTGTTGCTCACTTCTTTCAACTTTTGTCATGCCTACCTCTTATCGGATCTTTTCGGTTTGAACGGCAGTTTTTTCTAGCGGTGTCATATGAAATTGTCACCTATAATTATGACCCTAGTATCGATCTATTGCATTTCAATCTGTTTTAGGGTTAGCAGGGGGGGGGGTATATTTTTTTCTTCAGAAATGTAAATAAACCCAATCTGTTTCTTAAACGAGGGACATATTCATACGGCACAGAATGTTTTTTTTTTACCTCAATAGACGTCATTGAAATTTCAGAAATTGAAGAAAAAACAACAAATATCTTACAAACTATAGAATTTTTTCGATAAAGCCAAGAGAAAAAGATGTTTTCTAAATACATTCTACCAGTATACAAAGTTTAAAAGTGTTTAGTTATGTGGAAATTATTTTTAAAAACTGCCGTTCAAACCGAAAAGATCCCTCTTATATGTTATGGGCTTGTCTATAATAATTATTTCACCACAATGTTACCTTCTATTTAGTCGTAACCTGGTTCCAACACTACTTTTAGTTTGTGACTCGTCTGTCTACGTGAATCAAGGTTTCTACTCAATGGTGATTCTTATTAATGGTCACAGTTGATGTTCTACTGTGTTTCTTCAATAGAGCCGTCTCCATAAACAACGTGTTTCCTTCTGTGAACGTTGGACAGCTTTCTCCTTTTTACGCTGCTTCAGCTAAGAACCTTTTCTTTATAGGCAACTAGCAGTATCGCCCGGCGTTGCTCGGGTTTGTAAGGGAAATAACTATATAAGCATTTTAGAGAGTTACTCCCTTATATAACCTGAGCAAAAATCATTAAAAATGCGGAAAAATGATGGTAAATTTTTGTTTTAATCGTAGACTCATCGTAGACGCGCGCTAATACCCAGAAGGGCTCGATATGAATGACGACTATAAGATACCCGTTTTTGGTTAAATTGCACCGCAAAATGTGGGAGTAGCTAGGAATCTAAATCGGAGGAGACAGAGTCTCACACATACAACTTCAATTTTATATATAAAGATAAGAGGAAGCGTTACTTCCCCGCTATGTATGACTGAAACACCTATGGCAGTAAATAAAAATGGTATCCCCACTTTAGCATTACGTTCAGGATACAATGGTGTACGTAAGTGTCTATGTAAGCGTGTATATCTATGTGTGTGTGTGTGTGAGAGAGAGAGAGCTAGTGTGTGTGTGTGTGTGCGAGCGCAAGGGCGTTTTACCTGACGAATGTGACACATTTAAACCCAAAGTAGTGATCTGGAAAGATACAGCTTCGATTACAAATTATTAATTATTTATATTTCTGACTAGATAGACGTGCTTCTGTATGTATGTAATTATGTGTGCATGCACGTTTGTATGTATGAGTTGTTGAACTTGTATGTAAGGCATTCATGCATGAATATATATATATATATATATATATATATATATATATATATTATATATATATATATATATAATATATATATATATATATATATATATATATACATACATACATGGAATATACAAGGTGTAAACCATTCCTTTTATTATCCAATACATACATACTCACACACACATATATATGCATGAGGCTTCCTATCTTTCAGTCTTTCCATTTGTAATCAATACAACAGCAACCAAAATGGAATTCCATCCATATTGAACCATTTTATGGAATGTAATTCCAGCAGCTGCACCGGATTCTTAAACAATAGATCCTGGCTCTCTCCCTCCAGCTACATTCTTTTATTGGGGTCTTGTTGATAATAAGCTTACTCAGCTGGCAATTATATTTGTGATGTTCCCATTATTATTAGTGTAATCATAACTGTAATTAATGTTATTACTATAAATGATTATTGTTATTATTTCTGATGCTGGCGAACACTGTAAAATAATACATAATTTTCTCATATAATACCAAGTTTGTGATGCAGCTACAATTCCAGGAGAATGGCAACTGGGAAAATACTACATGTCCCAACCTCCCATTACACTTACTGCATTGTGGTGAATGTACATATATATATTTCACACACAAGCAAGACTGACAGATAGAGGCAACTATGGGCAGACACAGACATACATACATACATACAAACAGGCTGATGGACTTTGTAGACAATAATAAAACATAACCAATGATAAATTCTCTGGGTTGCTCAATTTTGCTCGACTTTGCTAGCATATTTGTGTCTAGACAGTATATGAGAACCATACAGGAAATTATCTAAATATCTGAGATTGGATTATCTCAGAAATTTAGATTAGAAAAACAATCATATTACAACCTCCATTTTCACCTAGTGTTGAAATATAGGAAAATTTTACCACTGAGAGAACCTGTATGTGGTTGCATGACATGCCTCTAAATCACATCCTACAGTCTGACAAAAAATGGCAGTGAGCAATATAGTCCTAGATAAATTTAGTCTAAATAAAAGACAATGGTGATGGCTGTAATGCTTTTGATCATAAGTCATCTAAGCCAGTTTAAACCAACATGGGATAGTTAGGTAGAAGATGGTCAAATAACTAAATTTTTTTGCAACACTACATTCTGTTCCTCTACTTTACAAATTTACTTTTGTTTTCATGACTTAATCAGGAAAGGAAAAGTAGCACCCACAATTATTTTCAGAGTCTGTAAAACTAATGAGAGGAAGTTACTCTTATATCAGAGACCAAGTCCAAATGTTTGCAACAAAGTGGATTTTATTGCAGGCACCCAAGGGCCAACTGGGGGTTTTATAACAGATTGAGTCTAACACCTAACAATAAGAATACTTTCTTCAACAAGCCTCCACACAGCTTCTTATTTCTTTACTGCCCACAAGGGGCTAAACATAGAAGGGACAAACAAGAACAGACAAAGGGATTAAGTTGATTACATCGACCCCAGTGCATAACTGGTACTTAATTTATCGACCCCGAAAGGATGAATGGCAAAGTCGACCTCGGTGGAATTTGAACTCAGAATGTAATGGCAGACGAAATACCGCTAGGCATTTCACCCAGTATGCTAACGTTTCTGCCAGCTCACCGCCTTCTGTCTACCAAATTTCCCCACCAAGGCTTTTTTCATTCTGAAGCTGTAGTAAAATGCTCTTGCCTAAAGTGTCACACTGAATAATCAGACCTGATTCTGCAGTGTAACACCACATAGTCGCACAGCAAATCTGTTAACCACACAGCATTAACTACACCTATGGAAGAAGTATCAGTAAAACCGTTATAACTAACACTGGAAACTGTTAAACCAGATATTTAACTTCTATAAAACTAGATCTCATGGCAAATAGAACACCATCTGCTTCTTGTATTGTTTTTTGATAATTTCAATAGTTCTTAGTTGATGATGTCGCTTCACCTAGGCCAAGCATGCTCATTTAGACCTGTGAACAACAATATCCCAAATGTGACCATCCTGTTTTTCACTGAAGCATAATGTATCAAGGATAACATTATCTAATAAGTTCATGTTTCTTTAATTCAGTAGAGTGTAATTTCAGTCAGATTTGGATGCTATTTCTAGCAGGTCAAAATACTATATACAGCCTTATGCTGTTTGCAGAGCTATTTGGAGCTGCATCAAATTATAAAAAAAAATAAATATTCAAACCAGAGTTCTGAGTTAGAAAATTTTAAGTCTTTAGGGAAGATATGATTTCCATGCATGAAACTTTTGGCCCTAAAGTCATTTTTGTACTTTTGTACATGTAAATATAAGTTTCCATATGTAAGAGAGAAGAAGAAGATCGTCATCATTGTCATCATCCTCATAATCTTGATGATGATGATCATCATCATTGTTGTCAAGAAATGGCAAACTGCTGGGAGAGAGAGAATTTAATAAAAGAAGTTAGACTAGCTATGGCGGTACATATTCTAAAATTGGAACAATACAGAGAAGATTAGCATGGCTCCTACGCAAGGATGACATGCAAATTCGTGAAGCGTTCCTTATTTTTCAAATGGCAGTGCCCCAGCATGGCCACAGCTCATGAGCTGAAACTAGATGAAATAAAAATAAAATAAATCCATTTTCTATAAATATTACAGCTTCTTGCTCACAGATGTGCAGGTTCTTTTTCTTATATTTTCTAATATTAGCTGTTGAATTTTTCTCAAATCAAACCCTTGATTTTAAAATCAAGCCCTGTTCTCTTTGAAAAGAAAGCCACATTTCATGAGTGCACTACACCTAAGAAAAAAGTGGAAATCCCTTTCATCACAGATCTGCTTGATCAGATATGATCTTGCGTAGATACCTTGAGTATTAAATGGCTAGTTGCTTTATTTGGAACTAGTGGCCTGTCAAAACCGTTTGTCTATAAGGCTCTCTAATACTGGGAATGAAATTGTTTTATAAAAATATTTTGTTAAAGACAATGAAGAAAGAAAGATCTTTTTGGTATGGAAACTATTTTTAGGAAAGAAAATTGGTAAGTTGTGTTATTCCTGGTTTTTCCAAGAGAAATTTGCCTCTGTTGGGAATTACACTAAGATCATAGTTTGACTTGCAAGTATCTTACAATTTCATCAATGCATACAATGCCACAACAATGCATACAAGTTTACAACAAAAATAGTTAACAAGAAAATTACATCAGCATCATCATCATCAACAGCAACAACAACAGATATATCTCATTCAATCAGCTTTTAATATATTTCTTAACTAATGTTTCTAATGCCGATGAAATTAAACTATCAGAGACAGATTGAAAATTTATTTCGAAATTAAATAAATTATCAAATTATCAAAAATAAAAAAAAAAGAATTATATATAAATCAATCAATAAAGAAAGAAAAGAAAATTTAGAAAAAAAAAAGATTATATTAGAAAATAAAATGAAACTATTTATTTTTGGTTTTATATTTTCTCACAAGAAGCTTTAATTACAATTTATTTCAATGAAATGAACCTGTTCTGCTATTCCTGTCACTTTGCCAACATTGTACACTTCACTGAACCATCTCAAATATCACTTCTAACTTTGTATTCACATTAATTACATTTTTTTAAATCTCTCCCTAGTTTCACTTTCCATATTATCTTGCCATTTCTTATTGTCCTCAATTTCTACTTGTTTGATGTTATCTATTTTTTAATATATTATCTTTATGCTTTTTTCTTTCGTATATTTCTTGTTTGTAGTTTCCTTTTTAACATTTATTGTTTTGTTTTTTTTTCCTCTCTGAAATCTATTTTCTGAAAAATGTATTTAGTTATTTATTAATTAATTTTTATTTCATTTTATTTTACTTAAGTCTATTTTGTTGTTAGATTTCTACTATATTTTTAATGGGTTTAGCTTCCCAGCTTTAGTTGCTGATGTTGCTTATTTATCAGTTGAAGCATTTTTTCTTTTGTTTTTGCCTTTATACTAAACCCGCACCACCTCCCTTGTCTCTCTCTCTCCACACCATATAGTTTGATTGCTCTTTTATTTACTTTAATTCTATGTACACAAAGAACACTTGGATATCAATACAATTACATTGATCTTTTGACTGTGTATGTATGCTATTTTAACTTGCATGTATATGATGTGTATATGATTGATATACAAGGTGATATGTGATGTATATATATATGATGGGGAATTTACATTATTTTTTCCTATCTTATTTTCCCTGCACGTGTTTGAATAAGTGCAAGAAAAAAAGATTTTCATTGGCACTTATATAGACGAACAGACAGACAAGTAGAGAGATAGGAGTATATACATTTGAAATAAGCTCTGAAAATGTTTAAGTATTTTCTGGAATTAGTGTTAGCATTTGACTTTTACAGTCAAAACTATGATGAAAGTATTTCCATGCCCTCTTGCAGCTTAAACTATATTCTTTTGTATATGCATATGTGTGTGTGTATTTATGAATATTTATAAGTGTCTATAAATTGCGAAGTATACATATGTATGTGTTTATTTATAAATATTTATATGTGTCTATATGTATTTAGAAGTGCTGCAGATGGGAGTATGAATGTGTATGTAGATAAATGCAAAGAAAGAAAATAAATGTTTAATAAAATATAATATTTAAGGTGTGAGCCGGCAGAAACGTTAGCATGCTAGGCAAAATGTTCAGCAGTATTTCGTCTCTCTTTATGTTCTGAGTTCAAATTCCGCTGAGGTCGACTTTACCTTTCATCTTTTTGGAGTTGATAAATTAAGTACCAGTTGCATACTGGGGTTGATCTAATCGACTGGCCCCCTCTCCAAAAATTTCAGGCCTTGTTCTTTGAGTAGAAAAGAATATTAGTCATAAAATTAAGGTGGTGAGCAGACAGAATTGTTATGCCACCAGAAAAATGCTTAGCGGAATTTTGTCCAACTATACATTCTGAGTCCAAATGCTCTCAAGGTTGAGATTCTCCTTCATCCTTTTGGGGGTCAAAAAAATAAGTACCAGTTAAGCATTGGGGTCAATAAAATTAGTACCAGTTGAGCACTGGAGTCAATGCAATCAACTTAACCACTCCCACAAAATTGGTGAGTTTGAAACCAATACCAATAGTAAAATTCCTGTAAAGTGAATTGAAATGCATATGTATGTGTGTGTGTGTGCATGTGCATATGTTTGTGCGTGTGTGTGTGGGTGCATGGGCTCATGTGAAAAGTGTGTGTGTATGTGTGTGAATTCTTTTACTGGTTTCAGTCATTTGAATGCAGTCATGCTGGAGCACTGCCTTTTAGTCAATCAAATCGACCCCAGGACTTATTCTTGTAAGCCTAGTACTTATTCTATCAGTCTTGTTTGCCAAACGACTAAGTTATGGGAACATAAACACACCAGCATCAATTGTCAAGTGATATTAGAGTGACAAACATATACACACACATACATACATATATATATATATATATATATATATATATATATATATATACATACACACACACGATGGGCTTCTTTCAGTTTCCGTCTACCAAATCCACTCACAAGGCTTTGGTCGGCCTGAAGCTATAGTAGAAGACACTTGCCCAAGGTGCCACACAGTGGGACTGAACCTGGAACCATGTGGTTGGCAAGCAAGCTATTTACCACACATGTATATATTTATAAATATAAGTATCTGTATATTTGAAAGTGTCCATATATGTGCAATTGTGTATGTATGTAAGTGCAATGAAAGAAAATCCTAATAATAATAATAATAAAATGCCTATACAGTGAATTTAAATGCACATATATATATATATGTGTGTCTGCGTATACTTAGCTAAAAATTGTTTGGATTTTAGTAAAGATATTTAAGCTCCTATTCTATTTGAAGAATGTCTATACAATAATTTATATGTATGGTTTTTGCATCCATATTTGCTCCTTGGTTTCATTAAATGATATTTATTATAACTTACTGACATTCTAAAACACATTTATATCGCTTAAGCTTTTATTTCTAAATGATTTATGGCTATAATTAATTATTTAACCTATACCCATAAAAGAGTGAGTATCAGAAAAGTTATGAGCATACTCTTGGATGACAGTTTCTAATATATTAATAAGTTTTATTTGTTTGAATTTAGACAACATAGAAAATATATACTTAATGGTATCTTTACTCGTTTATATCTAAAATACTGCATCACTAAGTTTACATCATGAATACTTGAAAATATTCATTGTAAATTATTGTCTAAATCAATGACTAGAATCGGAATAAATTAAGTGTGAATTTTATATCAGTTGCTCAGCTGTGTCCTCTAACCCTAAAACTTTAGAAAAGTCTATGCATCATCAACATCATCATGATCATCATCACCATCGTTGTCGTCATCATTATCATTGTCATTCTACATCCACTTTCCATGCTGGCATGGGTTCGATGGATCATCATGGTCCAAGTTCTTTCTTATGAAGAGGGTGAGTTGGGAGTGCAATACTCTCATAGACTGGTTCTCCTGCTTATCATTTGAGTTGGTTTCTTATTTCTTTACTTCTTTATTGCCCACAAGGGGCTAAACATAGAGGGGAAAAACAAGGACAGACAAAGGGATTGTCGAATACATTGACCCCAGTGCATAACTGGGACTTAATTTATCGACCCCGAAAGGATGAAAGGCAAAGTTGGCCATGGTGGAATTTGGACTCAGAACATAAAGTCAGACGAAATACTGTTAAGTATTTCGCTCAGTGTGCTAACATTTCTGCTAGCTCACCACCTTTGGCTTGCTTTCTGAGACTGGATTCCCATCTCATTGCCAACAACTTCCCAGAGTATACTGGGTACAATTTTCTTGTGGCTCCAAGGCATGATTAGATTATTCTCACAATCCTTCACTTTCTCTGTTTAGGAGAGAGAACAATGAAAGCAGAGAGGCCAGAATGGGTCGGTGGAAGAAGCATGAGTGTATCTGTAGAGCAGCATTTCTCAACCGGGGTCCCCTGGAACCCTAGGGTTTCCTCAAAAAGTTCCTAGGGGTTCCACAAGAAAGAGTGAAATAAGCTAGTGCTAATTTCTTGATCATAACATTACTATTCATGCACAACATATTGTAATATAGACATCATCTTATCTCACTATTATGTTATCAAAAAAAATATAACAACCACTGCGGATATATTTAGTGATGTCTGTAATTTATGGACACCTTATATATATATATATATATATATATCATCATCATCATCATCATCATCATCGTTTAACGTCCATTTTCTGTGCTGGCATGGGTTGGACGGTTCGACTGGGGTCTGGGAAGCCAGGGGCTGCACCAGGCTCCAGTCTGATCTGGCAGTGATTCTACAGCTGGATGCCCTTCCTAACGCCAACCACTCCACGAGTGTAGTGGGTGCTTTTTACGTGCCACCTGCACAGGTGCCAGGGGAGTCTGGCATCGGCCACGATCGGTTGGTGCTTTTAATGTGCCACCGGCACGGAAGCCAGCCAAGGCGGCGCTGGCATCGACCACATTCGGATGGTGCTTTTTATGTGCCACTGGCACAGAAGCCAGTCGAGGCGGCACTGGCATCGGCCACGTTCGGATGGTACTTTTGGTTCTCATTTTGTTAAATAAGTCAACATTCTAATATCCTAAAGCTGATAAACCAACTAAATTGTTTCTCCATTTTCTTATTTGTAATTATATATATACACATAAAGTGTGCATATTTTCCTTTTTTTAGTTTCTTATATATACACACACATCATATATATTATATATAATATTTACCATGTGAAGTACGATAAAAAAATATGAGTAAGATGTGGTGTATAACTGCATTTGGGCAGGGGTTCCTTGAGACATGTATTTATTTTAAGGGTTACGCAAGGGTAAAAAGGTTGAGAAACACTGCTGTAGACTATTAAGTAACAAAAAATATGTACTTTTGCTCAGGTGAATGAGGAGGAGAATAGGAGAGAGGGCAGTGTTGGTAGAAAGGCCAGAATAGGTGAGTGAAAGGAACAAGAGTACAATGAAATAATGTTATTGAGATGGAAAGTGGGGAGAGTGTGATGGACAAACAAGAGTAAGTGATGAGTGACGATAGCAGTGGCCCAAAAGAGAGAGAGAGAGAGTGGTGGTTTGCAGTAGAGAAAGGGTGAACATATAGTGCATTAAGTATAAATTGATTCAAAGCAGAAGGCAGAGTTTGGTATTTATAATATGCATAGCAAAACTGCAAACCAAATTTATTTTCTGCACAAAAAATTAAATCTTTTGATGTATGAGAAAATTATTGTGATGTAGTTGAGGCAATCACAGAACCTTCTAACACTTGCTCGACCTGCTAGAAATAGCAGCCAAATCTTTCTCAAAAACATCAACTACCATTACATTGAGTAGACCTAAATACACTTAAAGATATGGATTAATCCCACAATTCGTATGACCATAAGACTGCAGGAGGCTGATTGAGGTGGAATTAAACAGTAACAGCTTAAATATTATAAATTTTCTGTGAAAACTTTACCACTGCAAAATAAACAGCTCTCTTACTCTCTTTTTACTCTTTTACTTGTTTCAATCATCTGACTATGGCCATGCTGGAGCACCACCTTTAGTCAAGCAAATCAACCCCAGGACTTATTCTTTGTAAGCCTAGTATTTATTCTATCGGTCTCTTTTGCCGAATCGCTAGGTGACGGGGATGTAAACACACCAGCATCGGTTGTCAAGTGATGTTGGGGTGACAGACACACAAATATATACATGCACACACATATATATATATATATATATATATATATATATATATATATATATATATACACACACACATATATATGGCAGGCTTCTTTCAGTTTCCATCTATCAAATCCACTCACAAGACTTTGGTCGGCCGGAAACTATAGAAGACACTTGCCCAAGGAATATGGGTAGAACACACAGGTCGGGGCAGCGGAGAGCAATAATACAGTGGCACAGGGTCAAGAGGACAGGATTGGGGAGTGGGAGGTAATCAAAGTACACGAAGAGGAAATGTGAGGAAGAGAAGATATGTAGAGACATGGTTTGGTTTGTTGTAGTAGAGTGTATGAGAAGTTTTCTTGTTAAGTGTGGGTGGGACACACAGCACTTTTAGAACTCAGTTTCACTGACGTGGGTCTTCCCAAGAACTTCATATTGTCAGACATCTTGGTCCATTGTCATTTCTTCTGTGAGGCCCAAATTCTTGAGATCGGTCCTTACCACTTCATCCCACATCTTTCTGGGTCTCCTTCTTTCAGTGATCAGCATTTCTTTATGCATCTGTACTCATTCATACGCATCACTGTTGCTTCAATTATCAGTGCAACAGAAGAAACCTTTTCGATACGAACATGCAAAGCTTTTTTCTCTATTTGATTCCAGTAAACTTTCACTATCAAAGGTATATCTTTATCAATCGACTCCTTGCAGATAAGAGGATAAAAAATATCTATGTATATCTCACTTAAAATACTAAAAAAATATACGACATTCCACTTCACTCTTTGAGTATATCTGGAGTTGAAGGGATAATTATATCAGCATTTATAAAATCGACTTCCTGTATACGGCACAGACATTATATATATTAATTTTAGGGAGTGCGATTTCTTTCACCTGGCGAAGTACAATATTCTGTTACAACTGATTGCAATTCAGGATGCAAGATCAAAATTGAGTAATTCTTGAAAATAAATCGATAACTACTTATTGAGAAATTGCAAACTACCAACTGACTAGAATATCTTATTTTCTAGATAGGAGATATGCCACATTCTGAAATATGACTATATATTTCATAGAAGGAAAAAAAAAATTATTTATTTATCGAAATTAAAATTTCACCATCAAATATACTTCAAATTCTTTTGTATATTTTATACACATTGCACCGAAGAGAGAGAGAGAGCAATATCAAGGTTTTTATTGCGTGTATAGAATGAAAACAACGGGTGTTCCACGCATAGCACTAAAATTATTTATGGGATGCATTTCATAAATTTTTTTCTGACAACCGATAAAATGTCAATCTATTGTAGTCTATCATATTTTAACATTTCTGAGAAAAATTTTTGTTTCTTTTATTATCACTCTGTTACCTAATCTCAGTCGCCTGAACAATTGGAAACATGAAATTCAGATTTACAATTCAAGAACTTTTAGGTTCCACTAAAATGTGTGTGTGTGTGTGAGTGCGTTTTTATACGTATATACTCTGATTGTGTGTGTACATACTTATGTACATAAACATACATATTAGTGTAAAGCCTTGTTTCGTATATTGTACAGCTGTATGTATGCTTGAGGAAACCATAAAACTCCTCAATGAGAAATCCTTACACTCACTGTACGATTCTACCTATATTATATCACTTTGCACATGAGTAAAACTTTGGTCATATTTTCTAACACATTTTAAAATTCATAACAATCTTCTACTACTACTACTACTACTTTCATCAGTGTTATTAAATATGTGACATGACAGAAATATCTTTCTCCCTCCGCACGATCATTGTTCGCTTTTCTGTTTGGTGGTCTTTTCATTTCATATTAATTTCTCATAAGCAATTAACTACAAATTATTTTGTGCTATCTATTGATTATTTTGTTTTCAAAAATAGGACACATATACATGGAAACTATTGTTCGCTATCGAGAGATGAACAATCAGTAAAACATGCTTCAAACTTGCTAGAAACACAAATGCATTTCAAAGAATATTACTATTGTCTATCTTCTTAATGTCAATTACTGTATATTCTTACTGTAACATGTATTATCACTATGATAGAAAAATATAAATGTATGTGGGTTTAGTATAGTGTTTTGCATTAGGTAAGAATAGAGTCAGCATTGAATGGTCACGTCTGATTATCACACGTTAAGTAAGGTATGAGCTGGCAGACACGTTAGCGTGCCGGGCGGAATGCTTAGCGGTATTTCGTCTGTCGTTACGTTCTGAGTTCAAATTCCGCCGAGGTCGACTTTGCCTTACATCCGTTCGGGGTCGATAAATAAAAGTACCAGTTTCGCACTGGGGTCGATGTAATCGACTTAATCCGTTTGTCTGTCCTTGTTTGTCCTCTCTATGTTTAGCCCCTTGTGGGCAATAAAGAAATATATATATTAGTGTGTGTGTATGTGGCATGCACACATGTGGCCGTGTGTGTATCACACCACACAACATTACACATCACATCACAACACACCACCCACGCACCCAACCATACATTTTCACACCTACACATACATACACGCACACGTCCAGACCACCAGCCCTCTTTCACACGCACGCACCTTCATGTTGGGGGTCATCTTTACTTTGTTATCTCCCCTACTTTCCCACTCGTGTGTGACTTTTCTCTCGCGATTCAGTGCCATGATAGATCGTTAGCCACTGCACACATTTTTTTCTCTCCTTGTTTTTTTCTGTGTCCCTTTCTGTAGAAGATTGTAGGCTCGAAACGTAAAAGACTTTCTCTATTCCTGAGCGTTATACTAATACATCTGTTTGTTTTGTACACCACCTGTCTTCGTCCTTTTGTTTTTTCGTAAACTCTCCCTATAATAAATTTCCATTAGTTTCGAAAATTAGTATTCATGTGAAGTTACTCTTTTACTTGTTTCAGTCATTTGACTGCGGCCATGCTGGAGCACCGCCTTTAATCGAGCAACTTGTCCCCGGGACTTATTCTTTTGTAAGCCCAGTACTTATTCTATAGGTCTCTTTTGCCGAACCGCTAAGTAACGGGGACATAAACACACCAGCATCGGTTGTCAAGCAATGCTAGGGGGACAAACACAGACACACAAACACACACACGCATATATATACATATATACGACGGGATTCTTTCAGTTTCCGTCTACCAAATCCACCCACAAGGCTTTGGTCGGCCCGAGGCTATAGTAGAAGACACTTGCCCAAGGTGCCACGCAGTGGGACTGAATCCGGAACCATGTGGTTGGTAAACAAGCTACTTACCACACAGCCACTCCTTCGACAGACACGTGTATTCATAAAGTAGTTCTCGCATAGTTCCACCGTGGCATTATATGACAAAGCTGAACGTTAATTTTTAAATTACAGTTACAGTCCATCCATCGAGCTTTCACACAGTTTCCATCAACCCATTTTCACCCATGGGGCATATGTATATTTCTAGACTTTAGCAAAGGAAGCCTTCAGAAGCTATCAGTTTATGAGATCGGACCAAGAACTTCGTGATTGTGATTGGAATTGCCTAACCATTCAAGGGATTTCTTAAGCATGCTATATCTACACACACACACTATATACAAAAACTGTGCATAGGGAAGAACTACTTCTGCTGGCCATTTAAAACTATTGGATATATACCAGGAGGTACCTAAAAGTAACCGGAAACGTTCTCTGTGGGACAAACCCGTTGTAGTTCAGGCTTCCACCTCTAGATGTTACTTGATGTGAAGTTTACAACTAGTTTCCACGCTTTAGGAATGGTTACTTGTTGCTTGGTGACCAACCACGTTCAGGACGACCATCGATCTCCCCGAAAAAATGAAAACATCATGAAAATTCATGAACTGTTCTTGGAGGACCTTCACCGAAAAATTGACGTAAACGTTGATATGACTGGAGCATCCTGGAACTCCTGCCAACGAATTTTGAGCGAAGAATTGCGAATGAAAAGCATTGCAGCAAAATTTGTGCGACGCTTGCTCGTGGAAGATCAAAAGTAGTCACGACAGAATGCATGTTGTGAACAGAAAGAACAGCTGGAAGTTGATCCGGGATTTTTTTCGAAGGTCATCATTGGTGATGAAAGACGGTGCTACGGAATTTGAAGATGAAGAAAAGGTGAAGAAAAGAACGACAGAAGCGTTAAAAGACATCACTTCGCAAGAGTTCCTGCATTGCTTCGAACTGTGGAAAACCCACCTGGACCGATGCATTGCTTCAAATGGATAACTATGTAAAACTAAGTGAATAAAATACTATTGCAAATTTCTGGTTTCTTTTGGGTACCCCTCGTATATAGATATGTATGCATATATGTACATATGCACGTGTATGCATACATATATATATATATATATATATATAAATTTTGTATATATTTATTATTTTTTTTGCAAAAAAACAATGTAATTTTCTTTTTTCCCCCGCCTCACATTTAAAAAAATATTTTTCTCTTTACAATTCTTGAAAAGTCACATTTTGACGAAAACCGATTTGAATTAATATATATATATTTTATCAATTTTTCAAAAACGTTTTCCATACACCCATTTTCACAAAAATTTTCTTTCAATTTAGCATTCTGCCTTTTTACAATTTTTCCTTGTTTATCATTTCTCCACGTGCGGCCAACACAACCCCACCATTTATTGTTCTATATATATATATATATATATATATGCGTGTGTTTTTATTGGCTAAACTGGCAATATGGCCATCCCTTCACACGATTTCATATCAAGAATCTTGCAAAACGAATATACGTAATAGGATAAATTGTTTAATTAATAAGATGAGTTAAGATTAGATTCTTTAGTAAATAAACTAAACCTTATTTATAAAGTATGAAAACTCAGTCGTGTTTTTTTTCTAGATAACGTTATAATTATGATTATATACGACCCGTTATTACTGGAAAGTAGCACTTAGTCATACTAAAATATATAATATTAATTGGTTAATTTACGATACTTTAGATTTTTAATTAAATTGTTAGCCGTACATAACACAATTGTAATTGAAATTTTTAAACTTAAATTTTGAAATTTAGTTTAAATGTAACGTCAAATATTTAAGTATTATAATATTAATAATAGATATTGAATAATATAAAATGTAACTCTTATGTATCCAAAAATATTCTAATTGAGAACCTAAAGAAGTAACTTAGATTGGTTGTTTGCGATAATTCATAGATTGAATAAAATAAACAATGATAACCTTATTTGAAAGATGTAGCTATGTCTAATTTTCGCCGTGGAAAGAAAAGATAAGTTAACATTCGTTTTATTTTCGTCTCTATTTTTATTTCATCATTATTATTTCATTTTTTATTTCGTATTTGTTTATTCGCAATTCTTTATTCATAACTTTTATTCGTAATTTTACTCATATTTTTTTCTCTTTAAATTTTTTTCCTTAAATGTTTATTCCTTGAATTTTTATTCCTTAAATTTTTACTCCTTAAATTTTTAATATTCAGTTATTTTTATTTATTATTTGTATTTCTATTCATTTGCATATGTTAAGTAAGATTATATTGAAGATATAGAGTATCATGGAGGTATATAAGACGGAGGGGTGATGTTGAGGAATCCAGACCTGAAGATTGGGAGTATGTCGACCCGATTAAGTATTGAAACTAGATACTTCGTATCTAATCAATACCGACGTACTTTCATGAAACGTGTAGGTTTTTAAACAGAAAATATGGGATTCAGAATAGATATAGTTAGTATAAGATTTTATATTTAACATTTAATGGAGTGGTCGGGTATAAAGTCTTTGTTTTGATTTGAGTTGAAGGTGGTTGTCTCTAAAACTACTTTTATATGTATATAGTATGTGTTATAAACGATGAACATACCTTTGTATAAAATATATGTACCTCTGTGTGCGTGTGTAACATAAGAAAATTGTGTGAAACAGGGGTAAAAATAAATGAGTCGTTACTGAATATCAGTGTGTTAAATAGAAAGGAGAAATTGTTTTCACGTTTTTATTGGTAAAATGTTGCATTGGAAGCGACGGTTCATTGAAGAACAAACTAGTGTCAACAACTTCAGTTTATAATAGTTACTGAGTTGGCCGGCTTAAGTGGTTATGTATAGAAAGAGTAGCAGTGACTGACTAAATGCGAATGTACCCTGCCAGAGTGCGATTTTCAAGTCATTAGCAGTTTGTATCGCTGGTTGTTCAAGTTTGGTTGTTGAACAACTTAAATTTCACCCAACTTAACGCATGACTATATCTGATCTCTATTATCCAGTCTCTTTCTCTATCTCTCTCTTCAGCTTCTCCTCTCACAGTGTCTTGGCTGGTCCTATTTTAGTAAGTTCCCCCCTCTGAAAAATGGTTTTGCTCCATACTCTCATCTCCAAATTTACTAATTTATCCAAATTTTCTGACTTTACTAAAAACGTTATGGTTACGTAGAATGAAATCTCTTAGTTTTCTTTTTGTTTTCTGGTGTATTTACATTTAAATGTTTTTATATCTGAACTCAAATGTAAATATCAAATTAGGTTTACATCTCTCTCTCTCTCTCTTTGTTTTTTCTACTATAATAATGAACTATGAACGATGATGAATAAACTTTCCCTATTCTCCGCCTCCTTTTGCAAAATTACTTTAATTTAATGCAATGCAATGCTTAACCTACACTAGATTCCAGATCACGTTTTACAGATGACATCCAACTAGATCGACATAGCAGTTGTATACGATTGTTTAGAAATCTATGATTAAAAGGAAATTCAAAAGAAAGAAAACTTAATCAAATAAAGGTATAATGATAATATTCCTTTCACATCACAAACAAAATAAAAAAAAAAAATATATAGACTCCTGGTATGATGATTCTCTTCTTTGTTATAAAGATTACCAACCAATCAACTGAGAATTTACTTTGACGTGAAGTTTCGGATCTTTTCGTTTTGACCGGCAGTTTTTTAAAATAATTTCCACGTAACTAAACACTTTTAAACTTCGTATACTGTAGAATGTGTTTATAAAACATCTTTTTCTCTTGGCTTTATTGAGAAAATTCTATAGTTTGTAACATATTTGTTGTTTATTTTCTTCAATTTCTGCGATTTCAACCAATCAATGACGTCTATTGAGGTGAAAACATTCTATGCCGTATGAATATGTCCCTTGTTTAAGAAACAGATTGGGTTTATTTACATTTCTGAAGAAAAAAAAGATACCCTTCCCCCCACCCCTAACCCTAATTCTAACCCTAAAATAGATTGAAATGCAATAGATCGATACTAGGGTCATAATTATGGGTGACAATTTCATATGACACCGCTAGAAAAAACTGCCGTTCAAAACGAAAAGATCCGAAGTTACTATTACTAATTTTTCTGATGAAATCAGTCACATTTTTTTGTTTACCTCAAGGCAGTCTTTTTAAGAAATGGCATTGTACATGTCTCTAGCAAATGTACCATGCTATGATTTTTACCTTTCCTCTAGGGAGGTAAAACTGTGATGAAATTTTTACAGTAGCTACTATGCGAATCAATATATGAAATTATATTTAACTCGTTATTTGCAATCGATAGTCTGTAAATTATTATCTATGTTGCTCATGTATTTATTAAATTTATTTTAACACTTTATTTTTCCTTTTAAGTTACATACGTAGGAAATACGTACTGTATAATCAGGCTATATAATCTACATCTCACAAACAGTTTAATCTCTTAGCAATATTAAAGCAGGAAGAAAACACGGCAGTATGAAACTGGTGTGAGTTGCATGTGAATATTATCTAATTATTGTACCTTAAAATAAAATTACATATTCTAAAATGAATCTGCTATATATTTAGCATCTTCATCCAAGAAGGTCATTGTCTACATATAAAGGTTACTCCAATTGATGCACTTGTATTGCACATGATATGTTCTCTGCAAATAAGAAAATTGACCATTTGCTGGTTTCAGCTTGAAATGAGAAGCATTTGATTAATTTTCCTCAAACCTTTGGAAAAGGCATAAAGATATGCATAATTTCCTTTCATGAGATTGAAGCTTCCTTACTAATTATTCAGGTATTTCACAGAATTGCTTCTATTTGCTGTTCACAGCAGTTTTATGCTTTCAGCATATATAGCTTTTACATAGGTTTTGTTTTTGTGTGATGTTCCTTCGTATATATGTGTGTGTGTGTGATGCAAATGTTTTACAGAATAAAGTTGATTATTCTTTGTCTTAGTCAGTAAACATCAGTTCTGTACAGTTTAATGTGCTTTAAAGTCAATATATTTTATAACTGACTGTTGTCATGTTCTGCATTTAACTGCAATAGTTAGGTTTATAGTTTAATCCAGATAGGTTCTAATCAAGCAAACCAATTAAAAATATTCTAACAGAGGTAGTAATATCTTTTTGTTATTTGTTTTTTCAAACGTAATGTTTTTAGAACTAGGTGGGATCATTAGCATCATCATCATTTAATATCCTCCTTCCATGTGGGCATATGATGTGAGGGGGAAATAACTATTATTTCTGTCAGTTCAAGTAACTGTATAAAATAAAGTTAAGAAATCCTTCATCAACTGACAAAATTTTACTTGCATTTAAATGTGCAGTCTGCTTATATAAAATCTCTAAAAACATTTACTCTTTTACTTGTTTCAATCATTTGACTGTGGCTATGCTGGAGCACCGCCTTTTAGTCGAGCAAATCGACCCCAGGACTTATTCTTTGCAAGCCTAGTACTTATTCTATTGGTATCTCTTGCCGAACCGCTAAGTTACGGAGACTAAACACACCAGCATCGGTTGTCAAGCGATGTTGGGGGACAAACACAGACACAGAAACACATACACACACACACACACATATATATATATATATATATATATATATATATATATATATATATATATATACATATTCAGTTTCTGTCTACCAAATCCACTCACAAGACTTTGGTCGGCCCGACGCTATAGTAGGAGACACTTGCCCAAGGTGCCACGCATTGAGACTGAACCCGGAACCATGTGGCTGGTAAGCAAGCTACTCACCACACAGCCACTCCTATCCTAATTAGTTTAAGCTTTAAGACTTTGGAACTACTTAAATTTACATACCTATGAATTTGTAAAGTTAAAAATTTTTTAAGTTTCCTTACAGGTTTTTGTGCAATACACCTGGAAATAAAATGGTATCCATCCCTGGTCTAGTGGCTTCCTTTTTAGCTTGTAACCTTGTAGCATTAATAGTTTTTTGTTTTCTGTTGTATAATTGACATTATCACAATACCTTTTCTTTTTGTATTATTTTAGATAAATTTATGTATTCTTTTAGATTTACCCATTATTCAGTGTTTGTTTTCAACGTTCCAATTCTTGATATTTCTACATCTTTATAGTATGTTTCTTCAGTTGTTTCTATGTGATATTTTTTTACTCTATAATTGAATCATTTATCAGCAGATATTCTTATCTATTTAGCATTTAACAATAATCTGGGTAGTTAGCCTTTATCTCAATGTCTGTATACAGTGATGTCTGGCAGTATTATGTCTTTGTCACTTCCTGGTGTACATAACTCTTATTTGCTGGAAGTTAAAAATAGCAAAATGTTATGATAGTAATATGGATGCAGAGGAAACACCTACCTTCTCTCTCTCTCTCTCTCTCTCTCTTTCTCTCTCTCTCTCTCTCTCTCTCTCTTTTTCTCTCTCTCTTTCTCTCTCTTTTCTCTCTCTCTTTCTCTCTCTCTCTCTCTCTCTCTCTCTCTCTCTCTTTCTCTCTCTCTCTCGTCTTCCTCCCTTTCATGTGTGGTCCTGTTGATGCGCATTTTAGAATTGAATACTGTTTTTGGAGTGATATTTCTGACCGGGTAATCTACTAACTATTCTTCAATGAGGTGAATACAATCTTTCAAAATAGTTCTAATAGTAGAACCAGCTAAGGCGATGAGATGGCAGAATCATTAGCTTGTCAGGCAAAATGTTTAGCAGCATTTCATCCAACTTTACATTCTGAGTTCAAATTCCACCAAGGTTGACTTTGCCGTCATTCCTTTAGAGTCAACAGAATAAGTACCAGTTGAGCAATGGGGCCAATATGATTGACTTAATCCCTTCCCAAAAATTGCTGGCTTTTTGCCAAAATTTGAGACAAATGGTAAAACCAGCTACTTTTTGCCATGTTCTGCACACTTTTTGATTATTATATTATGTTGTAATCAACACCATTCCTTCTAGTAACTGGGTACTTTGGTTTCTTTGTGTTGATATTCCTGTTTGTGGCAGTTGTCCTGACCACCTGTTTTCTATAACAATTTTGTAATATTACCTTTTTTTCCCCGTATATATAGTCATCAATTTTGTTGAAAGATTTATTTTCAGGGATATCCAAAAAGAATGCATTTACTATTTTAACTTGACACAGTTAACTGACAATCATCAAAATTGTGAAGCTGATGTTATGTGGTGAACAAATTTTCAACAGAGCTCCAGTGAATGGTTTTGCTGGGCTATATTAGTATTTTGGTCTCTGATTTGTAATGGCAATATAGGAACTTTTTCTAGCTATATGATGTATTCTTTTCTAGTTTTTTAATTGTGAAGGTACTTTTCTCTTAACAGATGAATAAGAATAAAAATCCTTGTTTCTTTAGATCCATCTTTTTTTATATATTTCTCCATCTCCCTGGTGAAAGAAAATAATTTTTAATCATATTTATTATGTCATTTTTTTGTTAACTTGCTATTATTTTCTGTAATAACTTTTAAGAACTTTTCTCAGAAATGGTAACTACCAAATAATTAGAAAACTGAACTAAAAGCACTACAGTTACAGTAGTTTGTTTTGTTCCTTTCAGTCTGAACTCTGTCCAGGTAGACTTTGACTCCATCCACTAGATAAATGGCTGGAAATAAGTAATAAGCATCAGTTATAATACAGGTGGTTAATTAAATTTGATACAAGTCTCTCAAATAATATTTGGCCTTAAAGAACAAAATGAAACAACTACATTATATTATTTATAAAGTTATTTTCTTTTTCAGTTTTTATAATCACAGTTCACATTCTTTATAATATCATTTTCAATGACTGTTTTCAAAATATATAAATGTCATATAAACAGCACTGCTATGGCAAAAGCCACAACTTAATCTAAAGCACAGTTTAAGGTTTGAGTCTGTTACAAAAACTTTAAGTAAACCAATTGGATTACTTTTGTCTTTTATAAATAATTTTGCAGACAGAAGTTGAAAGTCAAACATCTCCACCAATTTGCCATTATATCCACTTTCTTCAGATTTCAAATCTATTAGTTTAATGATTCATTGATCTGACAACTTATTATGCTTCACTTAATTTTACAATTAGCATTTCTATTGATTAAAGACACAGCATATTGACTAGAAAATAATCTTGTTATTAGATTAATCATCTGGCTTTTTTCTCCCCCACTGACTATTGCTGTCAATATAACACTTAAATTAATATATCACCAGCATTGCATGATTTTTAAGATTTTTTTCTCTACCATCAATACTTTGGATCATAAAAATTTTTCAGAAACAGTCAAACATCTTTTTGATTATTCATATTATGAGTTAAATTATTTCCACATTTGTTTGTTTTATGTTCATTTGTCATTTTTACAAAAATATTTATTTGACATATCAATTTCCGGATTTGCTGGCATAGTGAAGAACTGGACCTATATTGTATAGACAGAGTACAGATTGTGTATAAATATATTTCAGTATATTTAATGCCACACTGTTTCTTGATTTGTTCAGATACAGTTGTTTAAATTTAATAAGGAAAAGTACTTTCTAATAAAGATAAGTGATTTCCAAATTTTTTGAGAGATTTTCCAATCTAAATGCAATTGGAATTTCTTCTTCATTAACCACTTTATTGCAAGATATATTGTTGGATTAGATATAGTCTAACTAACCATATTGTTAAAGCAATACCCTTATTTCATTAACACTGTGTGGGATAAGTACATCAGTGATATACTAAACCCTTTTAACCCTGAGAAAGATAAAAGTTAAAACCCATCAATAAAAGACTGTACAGCATGGTGTAAAACATTCAGTAAACTATATGGTGAAGGAAATTTGTCTGACATTCAACAGTTGAAACTACCTTAGCCATAACTTTTAAGCCAGCGTATTAAATTGCTTCAAGTTATAATTTATACAATATTAGTGAACATGATTATTGTACTCATGGAATAGTACAATGGTTAATAAATTACTGCTTGTGCAACTTAAGAAATAAATTAAACATTGGCTATATTAATGGCCCTTGATTATTCAATTTTCAAAAGAAAATGTTTTATTGAACAATGAGCTCAGCTCTTGTTTCTTGAACTAACAAACTGAAAAATTTAAGAAAGAATGGTTTCAAGGTGAAGCTATAACTTTTCTAAGAATGGCAATGATTGTTAACATTACTTAACTTTTTGATATTGTTTTATTTGTATTATCAAAATTGTTGAAAATTCCATTACGGAGCAGGTGTGAGATACAGGACTGAAAATAGATGTGTGGAAGACAAAATGATAGTTTATATATTTTACCTTGTTTCAATATTCCAAGATTTAAAACACTTTTATTAGAGAAAATGGAGTATGGAGCACATAACACGTCATTGAAACTATACAACCCTAATATAGTATAATTATGTTTATTCTACATTCAAGATAACGGCTTTTGTCCAACTTTCAAAATTAGACCAAAGTATTTTGATTTTCAGTGTGATTGCATGATGCATGCAATAAAGATAGTTTAAGATTTAATAAGAATAAAAGAAGAATTTGTTTTAAATATTTTGTTACATTTCAAACCCCAAAATAATGAACAAAGACAATTTCTAGGCAATGAGGTAAAGATGGTTCTGATAATAAAGGTGGTAATATGGAAATGACGTCCACGATGACGACGATGATGATGATGATGTTGCTGTTGTTGTTGTTGGTGGTAGTGGTGGTGGTGAGGAGGAGGAGGATCCTCGTTGTGTTTATGTCTGCTTTTCTATGCTAGCACAGGTTGCTCATATCATTACCAAGTCAGCTTATTCAAAGATATTGCCTTCTTAGAGAAGCTGGTGACCATATCTCCCTTGTACACTATTTTTTTTGTCATGGCTTCTTCAACTGAACATCCTTCCTAATACCAATCGCTTTACCAAATTTACTGAGTACATCTTATTGCGACAGCACAAGCATGACAGAGAGCATCTTGTGCCTGGCAAAACTAAAAGTCCTCCCTTTACTATCTTGTCCCCATTTATCTGCCAACCACCTTACTCAGTGTATTGGGTTCCTTTCATATGGCATCAGCCATCTTTATCTGCAACAAAATTGAAAGATCCTCTTTGCCCTATATTGTGCTTGTTTACCAAAAACTTTGCAGGATTTACTGGGTACATCTGATAGAGGCACCACACTAAAGATCTTATTGTATGTATGACTAAAGCTCTTATTGTATGTATGACTAAAGATCTTATTGTGTGTATGACTAAAGATCTTATTGTGTGTATGACTAAAAGGTACTTTCTACCCTACATTGCTTCAATTTATTTGTTCACCAGTAAGAGCACCCAAACGTTGTCTCACCCCTTGGAAGTAAAAGAGAGGGATGGAAGACATTTGGAGTGAAAGTATGACAGAAGTGAGGATAATTGAAGAGACCCAGAGTTATAAGAGTAAGAGAGAGAAAGTGAAAGAATATAGAGAGAAGAAATAGTTGTAAGCAATAAATCATGTGATGGAGTAATGTGAGAGAGAATAATGGATAGCAGAAAAGATGAGTGATGATACGAGAGTGGATGTTATGGGTTGTGATAGATAGATGTCAATAATGAGTGATAGAGAAGAAATAATTGAGGAGAGAGAGAGACAGAGTGATAGCTAGCAATAAAAAATGGGCGGAGATATAAAAGAAAAATACGTTGTGATTCATTGAGGCAAAAATTATGTCAAGTTAATTACGAGTTTAAATATTAGGTTTTGCAGAAGAATTACAAAGTAAATGACCGATGTAACTTATAACCAGTACTGAAAAAAAAAATTGATGTTCAGTATATATTGTTGGTGTTGCTGCTGTTGAGATGTTGTGGTTGATGAAGACGAGGAGAAGAAAAAGAGAAACCTAATAGTTGTTATCATGCAATAAATTACACTACTAATAACTGGACAAAATAGCGGAAAGTTGTTTTGCAGCCTTTTACTTTTATTTTATCAATGAAATAGACAACTAACTGAGGTAAAAATATCAGCAGCTGCAACACACTGTAATCAGATCTGCTTGTCTTGCTCTATAGTCTTATGATATCCATTTCATCAATTATCTGTCATGTCACTTGGTATTATCAAATATCTATTCATAATTAATTTCTACACATACTGTATTTAAACTCCTGCAAAACCCAAACCTGAAACTATAAGTCAACACACATTCTAACATTACTTTCTAAAAGAACATTACTGATGCAAAGGAAATTTCATACTATTCAATTACAAAGTTTAATTGATTAGGATTCAGAATACTTGGTACTGTAGAGGATTATAATTATAAGATATATTTGCTCCAAGAGATTATGACAAAAGTCGATGAGTCTTGTAACCTAATTGTGTTGAAGGGGACAGCACTGAAAGGTTCACATTTCTGTATCAAGGGCAAGTCAGAGTTTTGCTTGTAGGTTAACCAGGCAAAGAAGTGGGTTGCACTCATGACTTCTGGAGGTTGTCCAGGGTTGTGAGATTAACGATATTGATACCTACATGCAGACCAGTACCTGAAAGAAAAATGTGGTCCAAGAGAGTACAAGTATATACTCTCTTTTACTCTTTTACTTGTTTCAGTCATTTGACTGCGGCTATGCTGGAGCACCACCTTTAGTCGAGCAAATCGACCCCAGGACTTATTCTTTGTAAGCCCAATACTTATTCTATCGGTCTCTTTGGCCGAACCGCTAAGTGACGGGGACGTAAACACACCAGCATCGGTTGTCAAGCAATGCTAGGGGGACAAACACAGACACACAAACACACACACACACACACACACATATATATATATATATATATATATATATATATATATATATATATATATATATATATACGACAGGCTTCTTTCAGTTTCCGTCTACCAAATCCACTCACAAGGCATTGGCCAGCCCGGGGCTATAGCAGAAGACACTTGCCCAAGATGCCACGCAGTGGGAGTGAACACGGAACCATGTGGTTGGTTAGCAAGCTACTTACCACACAGCCAATCCGGGGCCTATGATCTGAATGTTTGCAAAAGAATGAATTCTGCTACAGGCACATAAGAACCAGGTGGTGGTGTGGAAACACATGGCATGTTAGACATTTCAACTTAGCACATCTCATTTTCCGTAAATGTCATATGGAAGGAATTGAAGTCAGTACTGCAAGCTAATTCTAAAGAGCTACCACTTACAGCAGTAACTTGTTCCTATTTTTAGGTACCATTTGCATCTTGGGGTCTTTGAATGGCAATTCATGACCAATTATAGAATCAGAATTTAATGGATATAGCATAGTGTCAGTGACACAATAGATTTCGAAAATCCACATTCCAAATTCTAAAATAAACGTTTTGTAACCGTCTAAATTCTCTGATCTTTCAAACATCAGCTTGGTAACGTAAGCCACTTAGAATAAAAGTACTGTTTGTTTTTCCAATGTATTTTTGCTTGACTAAGAAAACATTGTATGTTAATATATTTGCTTCTCTGTCAGGAGAGCTAAAGCATGTTCAATAAGTAAGTTCTCAGTATATTATGCACACTATATGGTGTTGAACTGGTTTGAAATCACAATTTAGAATGTGGAGTTGATAGGTACTAGGACAGTAAAAACAAATTACAGTGACAGTACAAACATTTTGACGTTATTTATTACAGACAAAGTTTAAACTAATCATTTTCTTTGTTTTAATATATCTCCCTGCAGATTAAAAAAAAAAATGTGTGTGCTTTTTTTTTTATGTCTTTTGTCAAAACTACTTCAAAGAATAACAAACAAAAATTACTGTTAGTGACATGTAATAATTCAATTTTTGCAATAAGACGTGTGCATATATGCAAAGTATACATACATACATACCATACATACACATGCACTTACACATGTACGTGTATATAAATGCATACACAAAATGTTACATGGTTCTTTGATAAATAGCTGGCGTAAAAGCATAGATTTGACAATGGTATATTATGCAGAGTAAATAGTTTTGATTGAATTTTTCACTAGAAATGTTTCTGTGTTTTTTCTTGAAAAGTATACATAAGCTTTAGCTTAATCTATAATATAGTCTGTTAGAGAAAAAGCAACAGATGAGAGAAAATATTATAATAAAATAATTCAAATGGCTATCATTCTTATCTATTCTGTTTTTCTTATCTGTATTTGTACACTGCAGTTTTTTTTTTTTTGGTTTGTTTATTATGCTTATGTACTCTAACACTTTGTGTACATATCACGATTAATACATCACTAGATTTGACTTCCATACAATAAGTCTGCAGAAAGTTAAACTAGAAAGTATAAACAACAGGAAACCTGTAGTTAACATTTCCTTGTTTACGTTTATGCAGACTTATTTTACGGCAGTCAAATATAGTGATATATTATTAGTGATATGTATACATAGGTAAAACATTCTTCTGTTTGCCTTTTGAAGCAAATTTTGTCCAGTTGGTGCTTAGTTTAGTATTGGACACTGTCTGCATTTGAATTGTTATCTGGATATTGTAACTTTTGCTCTTTTTTACTCTCTTTTACTCGTTTCATTCATTTGACTGTGCCCATGCTGGAGCACCGCCTTCAGTCGAGCAAATCGACCCCAGGACTTATTCTTTGTGAGCCTAGTACTTATCCTATCAGTCACTTTTGCCGAACCGCTAAGTTACGGGGACTTAAACACACCAGCATTGGTTGTTAAGTGATGTTGGGCGGGGGAGACAAACACCGAGACACAAACACACACACACATATATGTATATATACATATACATGACAGGCTTCTTTCAGTTTCCATCTACCAAATCCACTCACAACGCTTTGGTCGGCCCGAGGCTATAGTAGAAGACACTTGTCCAAGGTGCCGCGCAGTGGGACTGAACCCGGAACCATGTGGTTGGTAAGCAAGTTACTTACCACACAGCCACTCCTATGCCACTCCTACATTTATTGAGTATTCTACCACACTACATCTTCAAGTTAGCTTTGTTACAATTCTTCAATAGTGTTTGTCATCTCAGAATCATCCACTTCTTGCCATGTTCTGTAACTTTTAGATTATTGTAAAATACTATGAGTGATGTAATCTCTTCGCTAACAACTCAGTGTTAAGATTTATTTCTGCTATATACCTCATAATAAATTTTCATTGTCTCCGGCTCTTCATTTACTTGCTGTAAGCATTAAGTAGATACAGTGTTTTCTACAAGAATAAGAAAATTAAATTACAAATGAGAAATGTGAATAATCTCAACCAAACCATCTAGAGGGTTATACATTGGAGCTTTTTTGCAGTTAGTATTTGTGATGTATTGTGCAGTTTCCTAGAAATCCCACTTAAAATGTTCAATAAAACTATATCTGCAATGACATGGCATATATCTTGGCATAAACAATTTAAAGAATATTTGTGAACAGCAATATACATTTATTATAATAATTGCTAATAAGTGAACTTGCACCTGAACTTTCTGTCTATATTTACCTCTAATCCCTTCTTATTCTCACCTTCCAGATCTTTTCCTAATCATTATGGTTTATACTAACATATCAGAAGTGCATTCTCTATAAATTACAACCTGCCAGTATTTCCCTTCTGTTCATTGTACTGCAATTCAAATTAGTCATCAACTACATCACACAAAGGTTCTAATTTCCACCTCCAGGCATCACCTAACCTCTTTATTTAGCTCAACATGTGTGATAAGCTGTTGTGTCTGGGGAGAGTCATTTTCTTTTTGTGCCTTATAATTTAACATACACACATACAGGTAAAATTTCCACTTATTTCTTATTTTTATTTTCCTAAAGTTTTCATTGTGTCTTGCAACCTTTTCAAGACTATTCTACAGAATATCAAGCAGGCCTTTGGTAAGGGTTTTGTTGACATCAGAACTGTTCAGAGATGATAGCCTTGAAAATAAACCAAGGGCTAGGCCAAAATCAGTAATTCGGCATGATGGATTAAATGCTTTGGTTGAACGAAATCCAAGAACAAAGGTTCAAAAACTTTCATCAGAACTCCAAACATCTCGCATAACTGTTTTTGGACACCTGTAAAAACTTGGGAAAGTCAAGAAAACAGATAGGTTTGTTCCACATCAGCTGAACTAGATTTTTAAAAAAACAGACGCCTCGAAGTGTACTCCTTATTGCTTTGTCGGCTGGAAAAAGACCACTTTTGCATCAAATCATTACCTGTGATCAGAAATAGATACTCTTTGACAATAGCAGGAGAACAGGACAGTAATTAGATACAGAAACACCCAAACCCACCATTGCACCCTAAGAAGTTAATGGTCACTGTATGGTGGTCTGTGAAGAGTGAGTTATTCATTATTCATTTTTGCAATAAGGAAAAATGGTAACAGCAAAATCGTATTGACAGAAAATTTATTGCATGCATGAGACTTTGTAAATGAAGCAACCCAGACTAGTGAATAGAGATGGCCCAATTTTGCTCCACAATAATGCATGTCCTCACACTCCTCAAGGTATGGTACAAAAGTTACAAAGCCTGAATTATGGGATTTTGCAACATCCTCCTTATTTCCCTGATATCTCTCCTACTCATCATTACTTATTTAAGCATTTTGAGCTTTTCATAAGCAATAAAACATTCTTAAATAGAGAAGAGGTAACTGAAGCATTCAGACAGTTTATCACAGCAAAATATGAATTTTTTTTTAAAGATGGAATATATGACATAGAGAAAGATTGGGTAAACGTCATAAATGAACATGGATCATATTTTGATTAAATAAATCAATTCCCTAACACTTCTGAAACATTTTATTGTTACCTTTCAAATATGACATTTCATGAGAAACAACCTAATATATTCTATCAAGTTGCACACTCCACCTATACTCAGGACTCACTACATTTGCCTCTACCCATCATCTCAAACCATCTGGTACTCTCCTCCCACTCTCTTTTCCCCTTCATGATCCACTGTCTATATACTCCAGCACATCATCACCACCATCTCATTTTCTTCTGAGCTATTCCTCCCCATCCTTATATAACACAGAGTAGCCATGTGTCTCCTCTATAGCAAGGGACCCAGCATATGACACCCTTTCATATTTTAACCTCCCGAAACCACCTCCTCATCTCAAATACTCCTCCCACCCACTTCCACCACTACTTAATCAAGGGCACTGTTTTCCTTTTCTTTTCCTGTCTGGCAAGTTACTAGGCAACCTCACGAGTGCTGGCGACATGAAAAAAGGGCCCAATACACATTGTAAATTGGTTGGCTTTAGGAAGGGCACCCAACTGTAGAATTCATGACAAAGCTGATGTTGGAGCTGACGCAGCCCTGCAGCTTCTCAGATCTTGTCAAACCATCCAACCAATACCAGTACAGAAAACAGACATTAAATGTTGATGATGATAATGATGATGATGATGGTGATGATGCCCTTTGTGTTTCCATCATGTAAAATCATATAGGAAAGTGGAAATAATTTCTTTCGTAAAAAAAGGTATAATACAGTGTTAAGGCAGGTATGAAATTGTAAAATAATACTTTTTTTTTTTTTACTAATGTGTATTCTCTTAACTTTATTTCATCATTTTATTTTATATTGCAAATTGCGAACATCAGCATCGTTGGTTATAAGTTTCCAATTGCTGGTTCACTGAATCTAGTTTCTGATTGCAAGAACGATAACGGGAAGCCAGTAACGGTGTATCTCTGCGGATTTAATTCTTAAAGCAATATGCTTTTCAGGTTTGTTCCCTGGTATTTTAAAATCTTTTGCCAATATATGTCTGCAAAAAGATACATACAGGCTCAAGCACGCACACACACACATGCATATATACACTCACTCATACGCATGCACACACACACACTCATACACATGCACACACACACACACACACACTCATACACACTCTCTCATGCACACATACAAACTCATGCGCATACATAGACATAGTAGTGGTTACATAGTCAATGAGTATCCAACATGTGGTTGCTGCTCACTAAACACAAACACGCACATACACACATACACACGTACGTACACACATACATGCATACACACATGCATACATACACACATACATACACACACACATACATACATACAAACATACATACGCACATACATACACATATACATACACATGCATGCACACACATACATACATACATGCATGCATTCATGCATACACACATACATGCATACATACATGCATACACACATACATACACACATGAATGCACACACACACATACATACATGCATACATACATGCATGCATTCATGCATACATATATGCATACATGCATACATGCATGCATACATACATACACACATGCATACACACATACACACATACATACACACATGCATGCACACACATGCATGCATGCATTCATACATACATATATGTATACATGCATACACACATGCATGCATGCATGCATACACATACACATGCTTACAAACACACATACACACACACATGCATACACACATACATATTTGCACTAAGTGCAAGAATGGGTTTGTGGTTAGAAAGTTCACTTAGCAAATATGTGGTTGCTTCACTTTATGGCACTTTAGCAAAAGCCTTCTCTAGCCTTGTGAGTGAAATTGGTAGACTGAAGCTGTGCAAATTCCCACCATGGATGTGTGCACATATGTGTGCATACATGCATGTGTATAAGTTTATATATGTCAGTCTCTATATCACTATATCTATATTATTGATACTGCTATAAAAAAAAAATGGGATCTTTTCCCTTTGAACGGCAGATCGAGAAATTAATTTTTTGTAAATTAAACACTTTCAAACTTCGGACGTTGGTAGAATGTGTCATATAACACATCTTTTACTCTTAGTGTTTTTGAGAAAAGTTTATATTTACGAAGTTATTTCATGTTAAAGTAGTCGTATTTCGGTAACTTCAACCAATCAATGACGTGTATTCAGCTGAATAAAATTACTACCGTTGTTTGTCAACAACAACTATCGGCGGTGTATTTTTCATTTGTCACTGTTATTTATGATATCGTTTGTGCATTTGTACTGGCTTTAGCTTTAAGATTTTAGGGTTAGGGTTTTAGGATTGGTTTTAGGGTTAGAGTTATGGAAAAAAAGAAAAATGAAGAAATTGGAGGTGTAGGGGGCAAAAAAGTCTTTCCGAAAATAGTAGCTGAAAAAAAGACTAAAAGCAGTAGAAATGCATGAACGATTATGGTGGTGCCATGAAGTAAACATGCTTCAGATACACTCGTTTATTCATACAAACGTAACTGAGATGAAATATGTCATAAACAACAGTGACAAACGAAATATACACCGCCGGAAGTTGTTTTTGATAAACAATGGCAGTAATTTTATTGAACTGAATACATGTCATTGATTGGCTGAAAATGCTGGTGTGTTTACATCCCCGTAATTTAGCGGTTCGGCGAAACAGACCGATAGAATAAGTACTAGGCTTACAAAAAATAAGTCCTGGGATCGATTTGCTCAACTAAAGGGAGTGCTCCAGCATGGCCACAGCCAAATTTAACACAAAATAACTTCGTAAATATAAACTTTTCTCAAAAACGCTAAGAGTAAAAGATGTTTTATATGACACATTCTACCAGTATACGAAGTTTGAAAGTGTTTAGTTACAAAAAATTATTTTCCAAATCTGCCGGTCAAAAGGAAAAGATCCAAAAAATGTTGTCTGCACTTGTCACATTACATAGCAGTTTGACAAATAGGGTCCCTGAAATAAATACCAGCGTTACAAAAGACAAATAATTATAAGGGTCAATAAGACTGATTAAACCCATGAAACCAGTGTCACTTCATTGTTGCTGCCCAATAACTGAAACAAATAAAACAATACTTAAAATAACTAATAGTACATACAGACCGTCATCGTTGCGAAGTGCTGCTGCCCCGAATCGCACGGCCAACGACGACACGCGGAGGGAGCCCGACAAGCAGAAGCACAGAGGAAGAGGAACAACAATGACAGCGAGGCCGCACACCCGCGGACGCTGACGCCGACGATGACTAAGAGCACGCCCGCTGATCGCTCCGGCGCCGCGCAACTCGTCTCGCATATACTCATCCAGTCCGCGTCTCCTCCATCCGAGCAACCGCCGCCCTCCATCGTTGCCGTCGCTGCTGCCGCCGTCTCGTCGTTCGGTGTTTGCTCTGTGGGATGTTGATGATGAATAAAGTCTCATACAGTTTCCACCTAGTAAACTCTACTCACAAGGTATTGGTTAACCCAAACCTATGATGGAAGATCAAAGATGCAAGAAAATCTTGTTCAAGTATGGAAGCATAAAAGTGCTAGTATTTGTACATTGTTTCTTTCCTGACCTTTATATTGCTTCATTTCTTCTATATCTAGGTATAGGAGTGGCTGTGTGGTAAGTAGTTTGCTTACCAACCACATGGTTCCAGGTTCAGTCCCACTGCATGGCACCTTGGGCAAGTGTCTTCTACTATAGCCTCAGGCCGACCAAAGCCTTGTGAGCGGATTTGGTAGATGGAAACTAAAAGAAGCCCGTCGTATGTGTGTGTCCCCCAACATTGCTTGACAACCGATGCTGGTGTGTTTACGTCCCTGTAACTTACCGGTTCGGCAAAAGAGACCAATAGAATAAGTACTTACAAAGAATAAGTCCTGGGGTCGATTTGCTCAACTAAAGGCGGTGCTCCAGCATGGCCACATTCAAATGACTGAAACAAGTAAAGAGAGCATCTCTCAGTTAAAGTTTCATAGCTCTGTACATTTCACTTGGTGGAATCTCTGTCTTTTGTCATGTAAGCTGTTAAAAGTAAGTATTTTAGCTCTAGTTTTATCACATTGTTTTGTTAGTTTGAATAGAAGTAAGTCAATGTCTGAAGTTAGAGATTAGGAACACTGTGGTGTTGTTTTTGTTTTTGCTGAGTCTGAAGGAAGGAGCAGCAACAATGAGAATTACAGGTCTTCTGAAAGTGTTAAAAACATGAAGCTATTAACCCTTTCATTACCATATTTCTGTTGAGATGCTCTGTGTTTCTTTCAATTAATTTTAGATATAACAAAGAAATTAGTAAAATAACTTAGTTATCATTCAACTAGTGTTAGGAGCACAAATTGTGACTAAGGTTTGGTGGAAGATTTCAATTTAGAACTTTTGAAAACAAGACATTTATGCTACAGAGCCAGAGGCAGTTTCAGGCGGGTTGGTATCAAAAGGGTTCATGTTCCCTCAAAATGGAAAGAAGCCAACTCCTTGAGAAAAGACATGAACAGGAAGGTGCACAGGTTAAACACACCAAAGGCATTGAGAGATTGAGGAACAAGTCAGCCATGGGTACTTGACTGATTGACGTACAAGACCAAAGATCTACCTTGTAGTATAAAACCAGATATTATGTTTCTTCTGGAGTAACTTTAAAGAGTTAGTTGTAATTGTTAATCTTTCTGATAATCATTAATTCACATTAGAGATCTGAACTCTAGACATTAAGTACCATTTACATCAATAATAAAATATTTCCGCTACTAAATATTAATAAGCTGTCCTGTTCTATTTGGCTTTGCTTTTCCCCCTCATTTTGTCTAGCTAATGATTTCAGTTGCTGGTTAATCTATTTTTTTTGTTTTTTTCCAATCGGCAATACTATGGAAGAACATTTGGTTTCTGGAACTTTCCTTATTTGATGCTTTCTGATACTGACAATGTTTTCAGCTCTAGAAATATCATTAGGAGAATGTTCTGTTCTTTCAATGGCAGAATAGCATAAAAGAAATATAAAAGAACAAAAGAACTTGTATTAATCTGTGTCAAGGTGATAATATTTTTTTTTCTTTCACATGCATTGAAGTAATGTTAAGATAAAGAAAACATATTTAAAATGAAGAAAAATCTCTTTAGTGCATTACAAGAAAAAAGAAAAGAGAAAATGAAAAAAAACCCAGAAAAATATTATTTTTGCTTATCTGTTGAAGTGCTGAAATGTAGAAGGCAGACATCTAAATAAGGCAAAGAAAACATCTCAAATAAAAGAATAGAATAAAAAGGAAAAAAATTTAAATAAAAATTCAATGAACTTTATAAAGATAAAAAAATTATTATAATATATGTGTATGTATGTGTGCAAGAGTGTAGATACATGTGTGTTACATATATGTGTATGTGTGTGCTTAGGTTTGAATGTATGTATATGTGTGTGTGTATGTGTGTGTATATATATATATATATATATATATGTGTATGTGTGTGGGTGAAACCACTTGCAGAAAGCAGTACAAAACAGACCTGAAGGAATTGAAGCAATGTAAAAGAAACAAAAACAAAATGGAAACCAGACAATTTATGAAACATTTTTATATACTTTCTATCCGCATTCATTTTTCGTTGAATATTTTTCTTAGTTTTTTATGATATTTATCTTTTTTTCTACACCCCCACCTCATACCGTTTTCCTGTTTACACACTTGTTTTCAAAGGGAAGCAAAGTACCAAGTATCAAGTGAGCTTGTGTTGCTTCTCCACAATTCTTTATCTGTCATCTTTTACCATTTTTTTCTTTCTTTCATGTCTTTCAATGAATTGGCATTAAGTGAAGCAAATCAAAACAGTGTTTTTGCTAAATAAGAATGTCTTTTACTCATTGTCACCTTGTCCGTTTTACTTTTACATAGTTCAAAATTTTTCATTATTCATATTTTGTTTTTATATATATATGTATATATATATATGTGTATATATATATATATATGTATATATACATATGTGTTTGTGTGTGTGTGTGTGTATATGTATATATATATGTATGTGTATATATATATGTGTGTGTATATGTATATATATGTATATATATGTATTTATATATCATAGATAAATAGATAGATAGGTAGCTAGATTAGATAGATAGATAGCAAGATAGATTAGACAGATAGCAAAATAGATAGGTAGGTAGGTAGATATATAGGCAGCTAGATAGATAGCAAGATAGGTAGGTAGGTAGATAGCAAGATAGATAGGCAGATAGATAGATAGCAAAATAGATAGGTAGGTAGATAGATAGATAGATAGTAAGATAGATAGGTAGGTAGGTAGATTAGATAGATAGCAAAATAGATAGGTAGGTAGATAGATAGATAGATAGTAAGATAGATAGGTAGGTAGGTAGATTAGATAGATAGCAAAATAGATAGGTAGGTAGATAGATAGATAGATAGTAAGATAGATAGGTAGGTAGGTAGATTAGATAGATAGCAAAATGGATAGAATACACACACATGTGCATACACACATACATATATACACACACATACAATACAAATGTTGTTTTGTGTGTGTGTACTTGCATAATTTTAAATAAATACTGGCCCTACACTTCTTACAGTTCCCATCAAATAACAATATTGCTTCACACTTAAGAAAAAAACTGATGCTTGAGCATTCAATTGAATGGATTAAAATAACCATACAAGGTGAAAAAAACAATACTGCTCTAGATTTCATATTCTGAGGTTTGCAATTTACCAATGCAGCAATTGCTTTTAAACTGACATGCAAAGAGTACAAAAGGGGGGGAAAAAATGCCATTTTTATGTAATATTTTTTAAAATTTTTTATTTTATTTTATTCATTTATTTATTGCTTGCTTTCATTTTGTGGCGGTTTGTTAAACTGGTTTTGTTATTGAATAAGTTACAAAAAATGTACACCATTTATGTGTAGACATTTGTAATTGGCCTTCAGTTTTTGTTATTTTTATATGCAATCTACTGGCTGAAGAGTACAGAATAAAACAGAGTAAATAAATTCAATATACATGTGTATAAATGTTGTGGATATTTTAATGGTTACCTAGTGTTTACTATTACATACATGCATACATTGATTTCTAATATTCAGAAGAAGAAAAAAAGAGAGACTGCAGATATGAAGAGAAAGGTTATAGTCATTGGAATCAATCATATTATGTTAT
>NW_021836142.1:52500-65000 GCF_006345805.1 Octopus sinensis
GTATCAATTCTGCTTATATTAACAATGCTTGTATTACACTCACTTCAAACAGAGGCAGCACTTTTAATATGAACGAATGATGGTAGATTAATGTGAGGACAACTGATACAACATATCTGCTGTCAAAAACTCATTGAAACCTTCTTTTCAGATGCTGAATACCATCCCCTCCTTTCCATGTTACCTCCTACATCCCTTTCCACTTTTTCATAGTTGGTACTGTCAATGTAGGCACATTGAAAGGTAGGTCTGGTGAGACTGTTGAGATGCTTGAATGAAGGCATGTTGATATGAGTTGCATTCAAGAAGTAAGGTGGAGGGAGGCTTCATCCAGGTCCCACATGAGCAAGAAATAGAGTTATAGAATCTTCTGTGTGGTTAAGAAGCTTGTTTCCCAACCATGTGATCTTAGGTTCAGTTCCATCGTGTGGCACCTTGGACAAGTGTATTTTGCTACAGTCAATGAACAAAACTCTTCTCCCTTGAGTCTCCTTGTAATTTCTGTTGATTAAATAACACAATATAGGGTCCCAGGTGATACGATCAACGGAACTGCTTGCTCGTGAAATTAATGTGCAAGTGACTCCACAGACGCATGTACCATTAATGCAGTTCTCAGGGAGATTCAGCATGACACAGTGTGTGACAAGGCTGGCCCTTTGAAATACAGGTTCAACTCATTTTTGCCAGCTGAGTGGACTGGAGCAACATGAAATAAAGTGTCTTGCTCAAGGACACAACATTTTGCTGGGAATTGAACTCATGGTCTTATGATCATGAGCCAAATGCCCTAACAACTAAGCCATGTGCTTTCACAAATAACACAAACACACACACACATATGTGTGTGTATGTATGTATGTATGTATGTAATATATATATAATTTATAAACAAGGGCAAAAGAAAAAGTATTTCTATGCCAATATGCTGAGAACAGACTTAACTCGTCAGTCATCACATCTCAATATACGTTCACTATAAATATAGTCGTGCTGAATATACGTCATATATTTATAGTGAATGTATATTGGAAGGTGGTGATTGACGATTTAAGTCTGTTCTCAGCATATTGGCATAGAAAAAATATTTCTTTTGCCCTTGTTTATAAATTGTTTATAATTTTAACCTTTCAAGAGGTATTTTAATATGCTGCCACATTTGATGAAATTTTTTCTGAAATAATTTTATCCTATATTAGTAGCAGTAGTAGTAGTAGTAGTATATATATATATATATATATCATGTAATCATATAATCAACCTGACAGTCAGCTGCTATTATACGTTATACATCACTGGTCACAATGCGCTTTGCTTCATTTTAGCTTTTGAATGATGCCACTCTACTGGTTAGGTGAGCAGACCCACATACCCCTTGAGTGGAAGGCTAATCTGTTGCAAGGTTACCCACTTACAACTGAGTGGATTGCAGCAACATGAAATGATGTTTTCCTTCGGAACACAACATGCCACTTGGTCATGGAGATGAAACTCATGATTGCTGGTTTGTAGGTACAACACCCTTCACGTGTGTATGTGTGTGACCCCACAATTTCTTCTAAAATATATTTAGTCATGCAGCTTCTTTACTGCAATAAACCAGTTCTGCTACTACTCTTTCTTTCATATTTTAACACTCCATCTTCTACTATAGAGCCACCTCTTTTGCGGTTTGTAGCCATTGCATGCAGCATGGTGCATTCATTATTGCTAGTGGAAAAAATACCCACTGCACACTGCAAAGTGGGTGGCATTAAGAAGGATGTCCAACAGTATAAGCCATGCCAAATAGGACAGTGGAGGGCAATCCTGACCAGCATAGAACATGAACATTAGATGATGATATGGGTGATATAAGATTATTGTAATTTGCTTGCAATGTTTAAATTATATAAGTGGTTTTAAAAACCATTGAGCAATGAAGGACAGAAGTTAGGCAAAATATATAGTGTATTTTTTTATTTATTTATGCGCCCTTTTCAAGCCTAGCCAGGCTCATGGGTCCAGTTTCCCGGTTTCTATGGCGTATGTGTTCCCCCCCCCCATCTGGACGGGACGCCAGTCCATCACAGCATTACTCAAGAAACAGGAAGAAAGAGCAAGAGAAAGTTGGGGCGAAAGAGTACAACAGAGGTCGCCACCCCCGGCCGGAGTCTTGTAGAGCTTTAGGTGTTTTCGCTCAGTAAACACATACAACGAAACCGCGATCCTCCGACTATGAGTCCACTGCCCTAACAACTGGGCCATTGCACCTCCATAAAAATACATAGAGTATTAGCTTACATATGTTAACTTCTCTTATATTTCAGGAAAGATACCCCTTCTCAAATACAAAAAAAGGATACTCCAAAAGTTCAGAGAAAAAGTGGAATTATTGGTAAAAAAATTTCGGTTGGTGCTATTTATATGTAAGATGAATATATTTATTAATGTATGTAAGCAATAATAAATTCAGCATCTTTTGTTTAGATATGATCATATAAAAACGGGAATATATTTATCAGTCTACATACTGTTGAATTTATACACATAAACATACAAACATATACATACATAAAATTATGTGTTTCTTTATTACCTACAAGGGGCTAAACATAGAAGGGACAAACAAGGACAGACAAACGAATTAAGTTGATTACATCGACCCCACTGCATAACTGGTACTTAATTTTATCGACCCCGAAAGGATGAAAGGCAAAGTCGACCTCGGCGGAATTTGAACTCAGAACGTAACGACAGACGAAATACGGCTACGCATTTCACCCGGCATGCTAACGGTTCTGCCAGCTCGCCGCAATCATAAAATTATGGATGTACATGTATATGCACATGTATTTATGTAGATGTGTGAAAATGTATATATGTGTGTAAGTATATCTGTATTTATACACACGCACACTTGTGCTTGTATGTGAAGAAATGTTTTTCTGCTTATATACACATTGACATGAAAATATTCTGTGTCTGTATACCGAAGTCTGCTCATATCTGTATTTGTTCGTGTATGTGAAATATGGTATAGGCATGGGTATGTCTTTATGTAGAACCTACCTTGTTCAGATCACAGGTGTTAGCATGCATGCTATTCATACAATATGTAAACAATATATAAATGCAAGCACCAGTGTATTTGAGTTATATCTCCTTCAGAATTATTTACAAGATTCAAGTTAGATCTTCTTTTATAGAAAAAGAGAAAGTTTTCTGGTCAACACACTAGCAAGAATAATGAAGAATTACCTCTACAGAGTGTCTTTATAAGTATCTCAATAGTTTCTTATATATATGTGTGTCATGCTAAAATCGATAAGAAAGTGCTGCAACACAGTATTGACAACTGACACAATGATATTCCATGGCTATTGATAACTGCTAGCAAATCTCCCTTGTAGTTCACACATAAGAGAAGAAGACTAGTCATTATCACAAAGAGACCAGCTTTTATATTGAACTAAGAATATCATGACTTTGTTCCCCCGCTTCAAACTTCACCCGCACGCACCTCCATATTTCACACTGTTTGAAAGAATTAAGCTTTGACTGTTATATATTCAATTGAATTAAGGGTGGGGTTCATTTACCTTTTAATGTTTTATCCATTGAACAAAGAAAACTTTTACAGTGAAGCACTAGCAGACATGATGTGGTGAGACCAATAACTTTAATTAATAGATAGTGCTTGTACCCTAGGACTAAAGAAAGGCAAGCCTTGTTGAACAATGTTTAACAAAGTCAAACAAAAGTAAGAGAGACAACTTGAAATCAAAAGTTGTTTTTTTTAAATTAGTTGAAGCATATTTTTCCATTTCTTGTTCAATAAAAGCAGTGTTGTAAGGACTTTTTAATGAAGTTATTTACTGGTTTGAATACTGGTAATTAATGTTCATGGTTGTTACCAGTACTCTTCAAATACTTATTTTTTTTTTTATACAACACATTTAAAGAACAATAAGCATCATTGGTTTCCAATTTCCAGTATGCTAAATGCAGGTCCATCACATTTCCACAAGCAAAAGTGACAATGGATTGTCTGTGCAACTTGGACAGAACAAATACTAGATTCAATTTTCCTTTGACTGCATTAGTTTATTGGGTTTTTTTTCAATATACCCCCATCAGATATACACCTACATACATGCGCAAATTGTTTTGTTTTGTTTGTTACATCTTGAGCCATGCCTGGCTCATAGGGCCGGTTTCCTTAGTGTATAAGTTCCCCACCTGGACGAGATGCTGGTTCGTCGCAGGTGAGTTGCAACATGCAGGAGGAAAGAGTGAGAGAAAGTAGTGGCAAAAGAGTCAGCAGCAGTTCGCCACTACCTTCTGCTGGAGCTGCATGGAGCTGCATGGAGCTTAGGCGTTTTGCTCATAAACACACAAATCGCCCGGTCTGAGATTCGAACCCATGATCCCTAACCTGAAAGTCCACTGCTCTAATCACTAGGCCATGTGCCTCCACTTACACAAATACACAGACATATATGTGCATATGAACATGCACATACTCATAGGAATTTATTATGAGGTCCTGTACAGCTTTAATCTATCAAATTCCACCCACAAGGCCTCAGCTAATCCAAGACTATGATAGAAAATGCTGATCCAGGGTGCTGCACAGTAAAACCAAACCCAGAAGCACATAATTAACAAAGAGAACTTCAAAATTATCACTTCTACTGCTACAATTATCCATATGGTTTTGAGCTTACTGTGAACCACTTCTGTCTGATCCTTTATTTTTCTCTCACTCCTCTTTCTTCTACACTTACTGTGCCACACTTTTCAATCAGACCTGCCTACTTCTGGAAGTATACCTCCATTTTCTTTTCCTTCTCCATCAGATCCTTTATTGGATTCTCATTTGAATATTAATTATAGCAAACTGTTCTCTTCTTGATTATAAGAGCTTGAGAAAGCTGCGGGGCTTCATTTCACCTCTGATTATAAGAAATATTGGACTAATTTATAAGAAAAGGATAAAACTGCATCACATGAAAGTTAAATTTTTTGACGCTTTGAAAATTTTTTAAGAAAGGAATGGCTGTGTGGTAAGTAGCCTGCTTATGAACTACATGGTTTCGGGTTCAGTCCCACTGCATGACACCTTGGACAAGTGTCTTCTACTATAGCCTCAGGTTGATCAAAGCCTTGTGAGTGGATTTGGTAGACAGTCTCTGAAAGAAGCCCGTCGTATATATGTATATATATGTATGTGTGCATGTATATGTTTGTGTGTCTGTGTTTGTCCCCTCAACATCACTTGACAACCGATGCTGGTATGTTTATGTCCCCGTAACTTAGCGGTTTGGCAAGAGACCGATAGAATAAGTACTAGGCTTACAAAGAATAAGTCCTGGGGTCAATTTGCTCGACTAAATGCAGTGCCCCAGCATGGCCACAGTCAAGCAACTGAAACAAGTAAAAGAGTAAAAGAAGCCTTTTTCACTCTTTGGTGGAAATGATCCATTTTGGGACCTCCAGCACTGGTGGGAGTGGAGAAGACATTTATTCTCGAACCAGAGATCTGGCTCAAATGCTTGCAATAGAGCAGTCACCATTAAAAATGTCCCAAGTGCTGGGGATGGAGATGTGCTAATCAGGGTAACATACATTTAAGTCTACCACTCATGTAGCCCATGATAGGATTTGAAATCTGAAAGCTCAGAATCAGAAGAAACTGCAAGGTATTCAATTTGATATTCATCTAGTTCCTTCAATTCACTGGATTGGTACTTTTTTATTGACTCTAGAAAAAAGGAAAGGCAAAGCTGAGCTTAACAGTATTTGAACTCAGAGTGCAGATTTCCAGTAAACTAGTGAATGTTGCCATTAGCATCAGTAAATCAAAAAATGAGGGTTCAAGAAATATTGAATAATCCACTGATGCAAGGAATTGAATTCACTTACTCTCCACTCCCTAAATAAATTCTTTGTCTTCTACATCATCTCTGCACCTACTTGTTATTTTCATCTTAGGAAACTAGTTTGGAGTTCTACCAACAACCGCTGGCTTGCCGTGTCCCGAAAACATGAACCGAGAGTGATAAAAATCAATCATCCAGTCAACATCATGGTATTAAGAGTGATCGCTAGTTATACCTCCATTCATCTTCCCACACAGGCTCAGACTCAATACGGAGGCCTAAACAAACTGCCTGGAAGAGGCAGTGCTGCCCTAGGTCAAGAGGGTTGCTGCTGAAAGACGCTAACTACATCTGACAATACATGTATTTTACTCCCTTATTCTTCAGAAACAATTTAACAGCTGATTAAAACCATCTCCTTAAGCATGTCCCTACATGTCCCATATGTTCATAGTATAAGTGTCTCAAGTTGTTTATTCGTGGCTGCACTGAAGCAGTTCAGACAAAAAACATAGTCATAAGGGCTTGGAGAAAAATATCACCTATCCCAATAAACCATCCTTACACAGCAAAGCAACTTCTGGAAGACCATCATTCAATCTGTAAAGGATCACATAGGCGGCAAGCTGGCAGACACGTTAGCGCACCGGGCGAAATGCTTAGCGGTATTTCGTCTGTCATTACGTTCTGAGTTCAAATTCTGCCAAGGTTGACTGTTCCTGTCATCCTTTCGAGGTCGATAAATAAAGTACCAGTTTCGGACTGGGGGCAATGTAATTGACTTAATCCCTTTGTCTGTCCTTGTTTGTCCCCTCTATATTTAGCCCCTTGTGGGCAATAAAGAAATATATAAAGGATCACATTAACAGCAAGCTTTTCCATCTTCCAAACTGCAATCGATCCTTTTGGTCACTTACAGAAATGAACTCTATTATTGCAGAATCCTCCATTCTTTCACTTCTCAACAACCACGCTTCTGTAAGCAGTATTTCCACAGTGAAAACTTCCACATTTGCTACCTTATTTAAATCTATTCTACACTTCACACAAAAATAGCTTCTAAAACTATTCACCCAACTAATGCAATACCCACCACACACACACACTCATGTGCATGCACGCAATCACTCACTCACACACACACACACACACACTCTCATGTGCATGCACGCAATCACTCACACACACACACACACACACACACACACACCAAACCACACCGCACCACACCACACCGCACCGCACCGCACCGCACCAACGGAAAGTACAACTATTCACTTTAAATAAGCAGAACCATTGGTCATGGTATCATCTTTCCCATTACCTACAAAAATAGCACCCTAGACCTAGCCTCCTTATTCACCAAACTCTTAAGACTCTTTATAGTGATATGTCTTTGAAAATAACCTGCACTGTGTCCCATTCCTAAGAAGGATAATTCTGCTGATCTTGTGTATATATATATATATATATATATGTATGTGTGTGTATATGTTTGCGTGTCTGTGTTTTCCCCCCCCCCCCCCCAACATCGCTTGACAACCGATGCTGGTGTGTTTACATCCCTTTAACTTAGCAGTTTGGCAAAAGGGACTGATAGAATAAGTACTTGGCTTACAAAGAATAAGTCCTGGGGTCGATTTGCTCGACTGAAGGTGGTGCTTCAGCATGGCCGCAGTCAGATGACTGAAACAAGTAAAAGAGAGTAACTGCCGTATTACTGGGTTCACTTCAGAGTGACAATCATTAACAACAAATTTCTCTAACACCTTGAAACTTACCCTTTCCTTAAGAAGACTTATTACAGCTTTTGAAAATCCAAATCTGCTGGGAACCTACTCTCCTTGGTAGTTTTTTTGCCCTTGAGATTTTGATGAAAACTGATTTTTTTTTTTTTTTTTCTTGGCATCAGCAAATTTTTTATTGTATTCAGCTTATTAATTTTCAGGTAATACCTTGTAGTAATAGGATCCTTGATTCTCTTGGATTGATAGCTCCCTCTCAAAACACCCCATCATGGCATGTGCTGGTGTTTCTCTGACTAACCCACAGTCTATCAACCCTGGTGTGTCTCAGTGTCTGGTTTTATTCTCACACTCTTACTTGTATAAATCAACATTCTGCTTGCTGTCACATCCAACATTCTCACTTCTATGCAGATGATACCAGTTTTCATTCCTCTTTAACTCTCTGCATCCAAGCATCATCTACCTAAAGACTTATCTTGTTATCTGTGCTTACCTCTACAAACAGAGAACTTAACCCTTTTGTTACCAACCTGGCTGAAACCGGCTCTTGCTCTGAGTAAAAATGTCTTGTTTACATAAATTTTGAATAAAAATCTTCCACCAAACCTTGGTCACAATTTATGTTCCTAACACTAGCTGAATGATAACTAAGTTATTTTACTAAATTCTTTGTTATATTTAAAGTAATTGAAAGAAGCACAGAGTATCTCAAAATAAATACAGTAATGGAAGGGTTAAATACCTCCTCCAATCATAACATTTAACATGATAACAACATCCCATCTGACAAAACACAGCCAATCCTTTCCAAAATTCAGATGGAACCCATAATGAAATATTACTCCCTTTCTGGTATCACACTGTACTATGGACATAAACTTCCTACACAGAATCCACTGAAAGGTCATTCAATAGACCCACAGACATGTTGTCCCTTCTATTAGACTTTCAGCAACTTCTACAGGAGCCTCTACCCCTCGAAGCTAACTGGTATCACTTCCCCTCAGGCATTCCTAACTCATCTTTATTTGTCTTGTAAACCCCATTGTGTATTACTGTCATCATTCTTTGCACTAAACATTCCTTTCTCCCGACTATATTGATATTGGAATTCCCTTTATTCACATGTTTTGCCATAGGACCATTGTCTTGCAAATGTTCAAGAATATTAAAAACATCAACTAAATGGTTGCCAAAAGTTTGCAATGTCCAAATACACAGCACTTTCTTCCAGACTAAACCACTGATGGAAAACTTTCTGTCAAAGACAGAAAAGTCCTGAGACATTAAAGTGTTATTCCTCATGACAATTACTTTATTCAACATTCTATAAACTCACCTTAAGAATTCTGTAACTGTCACATATTTCTAGATAACTTTCTTTTCCAAGATTTTTTCTTGTAAAAAAAAACAAAAAAACAGGAACTTAGGTCTTGTCATCCATTTTTTGTTTGTTTTACTTGGGGAATCTAAAGGAAAGGGTAGTGTCCATGACATTTGGAGGTCCTTCATAATCATAGAACTTAATGCCATAAAAAATAAAATAAATAAATGCGCCTTTTTAAAGCCTAGCCAAGCTCATGGGCCCGGTTTCCCAGTTTCCATGGTGTATATGTTCCCAAGCTGGATGGGGCGCCAATCCATCGCACCATTATTCATTTTTGCCAGCTGAGTGGACTGGAGCAATGTGAAATGAAGTGTTTTGCTCAAGAACACAACGAGTCACCCGGTCCAGGAATTGAAACCACAATCTTACAATCATGATGCTGACACCCTAACCATTAAGCCACACACCTCCACTAATGCCATAAAGGTTCCAGTTAAACTGTTACAGTTAACACCTACAGAAAAAACTTGAAGTGGGAGAAAACTCCAGAGGGATGATATTCTGAAGAGGAAGGACTGGGAATGGTGGTTAGTATGTGGCCTAGAGAGCTGGACACAACAAAAGCGATGAAATGCAGAGGGATGGGCAGAACAGAAATGCTTGATTAGTGTAGGTATGAGGCCAGCCACCTCCAAGGAATAGAAACCGTTATAGTTTAGACATAATTTGAAACTCAGAACAACTAAATACCAGTATTTGTTTTCTTGCCTGATATAGGCATTGTTTCTTATGATTGATGACTAAGTATCAGTCAAGACAATATCTATATATTTTCTCCGAAGCTGCTCAGGCTTTCCTACATTACCAGTTTAATTATTCAGGATGATGTTGTTGTTATTGTTGGTTAGTAATCTTAGAGAATTCTGATTAAGAAAGATCAAAGGTAAAGAAATATTTAAAAATAAATAAATAAATGAAATAAAATTTGGCTGGTGATCTGCAAAATCAAGATGACAGATAAGTTTTAAAATGTAGGGATAAAGATATGAATGACAGAATAATTCACTTTAGACAATCCTGCGCAGACAAACATCAATTTTCCATATTGACTTCCCTTGCTAGAATCTTTTATTTTCAATCTTAAATTGACTTCTCAAAATAAGCCATATATAATTCAATATCTCTTACTCTTCTTGTCTGCAATACTTCAGTGTCTGGCAAACATTTATGTTACCATGACGGATTGTTGGATCACACATACTGACAGTAGTAACAACACTGTTAATCTATTAAATGATCGCTATTTTATACCCTTGCCAAACTTGTATATGTATCAATGCGGGGACAGAATTAGAAGCTCTGACAGATGGACTAACAAATCTATACACACACACACACACACATATACACACACACACACACACACACACACACACACACACACACATATATAATATTTGTGCATACACATGCCTGAATGTGAATAAACAGACATCAACAAAGAGAAAAAAGGCAGACAGACAGACAGTGACAGATTATGATAGCTTTGCTAATACACATATCCTGTGCAAATACATTTATTTACACATATATATATTTGTATTTATATGTGTATATATGTTTATATTTATTTATGTGTATATATTACAGCCTTTTATATGCATATATATACATACATATGTATATAGATACATGTGTATAAATATATATATAGACACACACACACATACATGCAAACATACATACCTATATACATATATATGTGCGTGTGTATATACATATTGCATCATCTTCATCATTTTACATTCATTTACTATTTAGGCATGTGCTGGATGATGACACAACAGAATCCGACATTTCAGAGGACATGCTGGACAAGTATCTCAATTTTGGCCCAGTTTCTATGACCCTTCCTTGGACCACCCACTTTACAGAGTGTATTGGATACATTTAATAAAGTCACCTGTACTTTAGAGGTTGTTTTGCTTCTAACAAGACTAACATGTCCTCTCTAGCTAATATCATCTCTTCTTAATTTGCCAATCCCTCCACACGACAAAAGCACATCACTGAGTGTTTTCACATGGTTCCATACACAGATTTCATGGAAGAAGGTTTATGTTCCTATAACCTGTGTTAATTCTGTAACCCTTTAAAATGGAAGATAAGAAAGTTCATTTTTGGCACTTGATGCTTTTCTTTTTCCGTAAAGTGAAAAATGCCTCACAAGCAACCAAAGAAATATGCGAGTGCCGGTGGCACATAAGAGAACTATCCAAACGTGGCCATTGCCAGTGCTGCCCCAACTGGCTTCCATGCCGGTAGCAGGTAAAAAGCACCATCCGATCGTGGTCATTGCCAGCCTCGCCTGGCCTCCGTGCCAGTGGCACGTAAAAAGCACCATCCGATCGTGGCCGTCTGCCAGCCTCGTCTGGCACCTGTGCCGGTGGCACGTAAAAAGCACCCACTACACTCATGGAGTGGTTGGCGTTAGGAAGGGCATCCAGCTGTAGAAACATTGCCAGATCAGACTGGGCCTGGTGCAGCCTTCTGGCTTCTCAGACCCCAGTTGCACCGTCCAACCCATGCCAGCATGGAAAGCGGACGCTAAATGATGATGATGATGATAGAGTGGTTTTTTTATCCAAAAGAACTGTACGGATGTGGTTTACAAGATTCCAAGCTGGATATTGTAGCTTATTGATAAAGAGTGATCAGGCTGACCATCCACTACAGATGATGACCAAATCAAGTCATTAATTGAGAATAGCCCACATTGCACAACCTGAGAATTGGCAGAAAGTCTCAACCTATCAAAAATCTATCATTCAAGAGCACTTGGTAAAGCTTGGGTTCACAAATTGCTTTGATGTTTGGGCACCACATGAGTTGAGTGAGAAGAACCATTTGGATCGCATTTCCATCTGTGATTTGGTTTATAAACGGAATGAAAACGTGCCTTTTTTAAAGCAAATTGTGACAGGTGATGAGAAATGGATTATCTACCGAAATGTTCAGAGAAAGCAATCCTGGAGTAAGCGACATGAGCCACCCTTAGCCACCCCAAAAGCGGATCTTCACCCTAAAAATGTCTTGCTTTGTGCCTGGTGGGATTGGAAAGGAATTCTGTACAATGAGCTTCTCCTAAGTAACCAGACATTTAATTCTGAGAAATACTGCACATAACTGGACGAGTTAAAAGCAGCAATTCAAGAGAAACATTCAGAATTGGCCGACAGGAAGGCTGTTGTTTTCTAACATGATAATGCAAGACCGCATGTTTCTTTGGGAACCAGACAAAAATTGCTGCAGCTCGGCTGGGGTGTGTTACCCTACCCTCCACATTCACCAGATATTGCTCCTTTGGATCTCCACTTATTCAGATCTCTGCAGAATAGTCTTAATGGTAAAAATTTCAATTCCTTGGATGACTTAAAAAGATACCTTGATGAATTTTTTGCCATGAAACCAACTCATTTCTGGGAAGAGGTTATTTTCAAGTTAAAGGAAAGATGGAGACACATTGTGCAACAAAATGGTTCATATTTGGTTGATTAGAAA